>NW_024471565.1:5000-31625 GCF_017654505.1 Polyodon spathula | reverse complement strand
AAGAGAACGAATGGCGCTTCGGTCCTGTCTATGAATTTCCAGCTGACCCTCCCTTTAAGTACAGGCAGCACAGACGATGTCAACGCATGACCCGTGCCAGCGGCTGCACCTCGTAGACAGTGACCCTGGCGTCCAGGTCTCCCGCTATCCTCTGCAGGCTGAGCCTCGCCAGGTCCACAGGGTCCCGGGGCAGCTCTCTCGGGACAGGGTAGGGGTTCACGTGCTTGAAACGGGGGAACCAGTACATGAGCCGCTGGTACTTGCGCACGGGGTGACTCTTCTCCCCGAAGATCTGCACGAGAAGGACCTTCGTCTCCACGTTGGGCATGACGCCTGCGGGACGACAGAAGGAGAGAAAGAGAGGATGAATGAGAGACAGAAAAGGAAGGAAGAACGAATGTGAGAGACAAAGAAAGAAAGAAAGAAAAAAATACTGCTAGATGCGAGGGGAAATGATTTTGCACTGACTTGTAGAAAGAGCTATTAGTCTCTCGGACAGTACGAAGGTTTTTCGACGGGGTGTCCTGTCTGGTAGATAGAAATTTACAACAGCAGTGCAGCTCTGTGCAGCAACCCGAAAAGGAACGGCAAAAGCAGAGGTAACGTGAAGATGGGAGCAGTCTAGTCTCCATGCCTCAAGCTTGCCCTGGACAGACAGAACATAACTTGAAGGAACTTTCAGCCACAGTGGAACGCAACACAGTAGTCTACTACAGGACTACAAGAAGCTTTCTCTCTCTTTCTTTCTTTCTTTCTGTGTTTTACTGGTTTTCAGAGAAAGGCGCTGCACTGCTGAGAACGTACCGTAGTTCTCCATGTGCTCCAGCACCTGCACGCCACACTCCTGCTGGCGGGGGTAGTGGTTGAACATGCGCTGGATGTAGTTGCGAGGCACAAACACCTCCTTGGGGAAGACATCCAGCAGCCTGTTGTAGACGGACAAGTCACCCTCCACCCCAAACTCCGGCATCTTCTTCAGGGCAGCGTAGATGAACTCCACGTGACCCCGTCGGCGAACGTCCTTCTTGCAGAAGACCTCGAGGACCCGGGTGAACGTGGCCTTGGTTCTGGAGTCCCGAGCCGCCTGTTCAAACAGGTCCTCGTAGGTGGCCAGGGTCTTGCCTGTGCCGGCGTGCGGCGACTCCCTCTCCTGGTCGGTGCGCTCCGAGGAGGGGGCGGGTTTGGCGTCTGGACGTCTTGCGCTGGTGTGGAAGCGTCTGGAGGGCAAGTGCGTGGCACACTGAAGAGATGAAATCAATGGAACGTTTTACTGCTACAAAACAGAGTGCGGGTCAAACTGAAATGCACTGCAGATGCCGAAAGCATTGCGCCCCCCCCCCCTGTAGAAGTCGAATGCAACCTGCTGAATAATGTAACGTTAGCGTACCGAATTGCACACCCGGCGGTTTGTAGCTTTCCAGACACTTAACTGAAAAAACTATACTATTATGAAGGCTTCCGGTAGACTATTTTTTTTTTTTTTTTGCGATATCACTTTGTAGTTTCTTTGATTTACACGATGTTAAATACAAGATCTAAATTAAGTTTGTATGTTTTTTTTCAATTTATTTGTAATTACGTCTCAATCCTACGATTCTAGGCGACGCTAAGATTTTGGCCGGAGCTGTGTTCCGAGTGCAATGTTTAGTATTAAACAACGTTATCTGGATTGTAGGTGTGGCTTCTGTGACCCCAATACAAGACTCTACCTGCCCAAAGCTGGCACGCTTGCTTCTCAAGAGTGCGGCAGAGGTTGCGTGAAGCACGGGCGGTGGAAGAGGAGCTGGACAGGGAGCGGCCAGCGCACCCTGGACCCTCTCCAGCAGCAGCAGCAGCAGCGAGCGTGTGCGGTTCATCGTCGGACGCGTTGCCCTTGTGACCTGAAAAGCAAGAAGAAAACAGCGATCATCGACGGGGCCAGCGCTTCCACTCAGTAGATCTGCTGTTTAAACACTGTACGATTGATCGCATAAGTCTAAAGCACAGTCACTATTTGAGTGTTCGTGCGTCTTGCGCGCAGCTGTAATACTCACGAAATTAAAACGAAACGCTGCTGCTTCTTCTTTACTTGTGAAATAATTCTCCTTCAGATGTCAGGTCACAGGCGCTGCCATGTTGCATTTTTATGTCATCAGTGTGCATTTTCTGGTGCAGCACCCTTAATGCTTCCCCTATTGCACCAGGACAGATAGTTCCCCTGGCTTACACATTTTGGAATCAGCTTTCTGGTGGTAATATACATTCTCGCCACGGGGTGCCAGCAACGCACCCCTGCTAAACACAGCACTGTATATATGTATATATATATGATATATAATAAATATAATAAAAAACATTTCTTTGCAGCATAGACACGTCGTATTTATTATATATATTATAAATAAAAGTCAAAATTTTTATTTTCAGTTTTTAATAAACTTAATAACAAATAAAGATTTAATCATTGTTTCCCAAAGGTTTTAAATTATTAAGGGAGTAAAAAAAAAAAAAATAATAATAAAAAAATTAAAACCTTAATGTTTAAAGTAAAATAAATATATAAATATATATTGTAATATCTAATTCTAGAAAAAAAAAAACATATATATAGTTGACTGGTGTGTGGGTGTGTGTGTGTGTGGCTGTATTAGGGGTGTGTGTGTGTGTGTGTGTGTGTGTGTGTGTGTGTGTGTGTGCGCATGTATATAATTGTAGTGCAACAATACAACACCAGACAAATTGCTTTTATGTAGAGCTTTTCATGCAGAGCATGCTGGGACGCCTTACAGTAAAATAATAAAAAGCCACTGGCCAATCAGTCCAGCTGAAGAATACGTTTCCTATCTATGTATCTATTTTATATTCTGTGTATGTGTTTTTTTTTTTTGTTCAGGGCAATTCTTGAACTATATATATTTCGACTCTAAAACAGCTGCATGTTAATCAGGTTCTTTCTTATTTTAAGTATCTTATTTTTATCTCTCTATTATTTTAAGTACCACATAACAAAACAAACTGGTTTGGTGAAACATAATGTTTTTAGTTTGAACTCGTTAAACTGGCGCTCTATTCCATGTAATGGCATTTCTGTAAACTTGGAACCAGCAGAGGTGGGGTACATACACAGAAGATACAATCTACCGAGTCAATCGCAGGAGGAGTGTTTCACACTGAATTAGGGATCACTGTGCACAGTAACGATGCATGCAGCTTGTAGCTTTATGAAGACGTGTTTAACGTGTTTAGGCAGTGTGGTCCAGAGGTTAAAGTCCAGGGCTTGTACCCAGAAGGTTACCGGTTCAAATCCCATCTGACTCCCTGCGTGTGACCCTGAGCGAGTCACTTGTGCTCTGTAGATAAGATGTTAAATCACCTACTGGAAGTGACTCCGCATGCAATGCGCAGTTCGCAGCCTGCCTCTGTAAAGCGCTTTGTGATGGTGGCCCGCTATGAAAGGCGCTATATAAAAGATAAAGATATTATTGTTAATAAACACCTGGTAAAAATGTAATTAATTTGAATATCGATTTTTTTTTTTTTTTAATGATCATACTAATGATAATTTATACAAGGCGTATTTACAGAATGCCCAGTTAGTCAGGCATCTTAAACAATTTTTAAAAAGTCTCATTCATTTTATCATTTGAAATGCGTTGCTTATGTACGCTGTTAAAGTCATCAATTAAATCAGGCAATCGCTTAATTTGCCTATTTGTTTCAGTTTTGCAGGATTTTCAGCTCCAGCGGTTGGGTTTAATAGGCACAACAAATCGAAACAGCAGAAGCAATGGGGTGTTGTAATACATGTGCAGAATCCTGTATAATTAATAAACGTTCAAGGGCATCACTTTGAATCCATATTGCCAGTGGACTTGACACAGGAGACAGCGTTCAGTGGTGTAATCCTACAGCAGACCCTAATAATAATAATAATAATAATAAATAATAATAATAATAATAATAATAATAATAACAGGATGAAATACGTTTTCCTAAAAGAGAGCACATAAGAGATTTGAAGATGTCCACCATGGAAAAAAAAAAAAACGATGACATCTTGTGCAAAAAATGACCCCGTATTAAATCCCTGTATAATAAACTTTTTACAATAGGATACAAATGATTATTTTCAGAATTAAGAAAATGATTATAAATTATATATTTATAAGGTAAGAACAACAAGTCATTTAATAAGTAAACTCTACGGGAAACAGACTGAGAAACAGCGCTCTTAATTCAAGTCTAATCGTAACATTCGAGGTTACACATTTGCGTCTGTTTACACGATGCATAAGTTTTAATGTATGATATAAACAATCCCTCTAAAACCCCCCCCCCCCCCCCCCCCCCCACACACACAATTAAAATAAATAAATACAGAAATCATTAAAATGTCCTCCTTTTCGATGAGCAGAAGAGACACGTTGCATTTAACTGTTGGACGAATTTTTTTTTTTTTTTTTTTTTTAAAAGCATTTATTTGAATGACCTTGTAGGCAACGATTATATGGAAGACAACACGCCTGGCGTTTTTAAATAGCGCTGCATCGTCTTGGTTGCGTGAAAAAAAATAAAATAGCCCTAATGGAACACAGAACAAAGCAATAAAGAGCACACAGTCTTTGGTATTGTCGTTTACAAGTGCTAAAACGCAACCTGTACGCTGGAGATCTTATGGGAACGTGTTTCTCGAATTTAATGTAACATCGAGCTGTTTTGTTCCTTGACGAATAACGAAAAGTTAAACCACGTTTATTTTTTCTATATAAAGTTAAAATAAATTAATACAACGCCGTGATCATTTAGAGATATTGGGTTTGCGTGTGGGGGGAGTGTTGCCCATATTTGGAGAGCTATGACCAAGCGAATGAGATCATGTGTAATGTATGTGCGCACCCATTTTTAGATTAAATGTGTAGTTAGGCTATCGGTGCTGTTTAAGTGTGTGAAATTTGGTTCCTCGGCATTGGTAAACCGTACCTGCTTCAGTGTTCAGAGGAGGATACGGGGAGTTTAAATACAGCACGAAATCCGAACGTGGAGAAGATCCCAGGAGCGCTCAAGACGTGGAATTCCACGGCGACGTCACAGTCAGCTGACCCAGCACGGTTGCAATTCCATAGGGAAGAGTTTTCCCCAAGTTGTTTTTTCCTTTATCCCATTAGCCCAAGGGACGCGGAAGACTGCAGTTTTTTTTTCTTTTAAAACGGAGCCATTGTTCTTCAACTTCAAGAACGCAAACATTTTGGTTTGGTTTGCAAAGCTCCACTTCAACTGCTAAAGAACAGCTCTGTTGGAATTGAGTTTTTGTCGGGGTCTTGTGGTCGCCGGTGGTTATTGAATAAAACCGTTTCTGTTCTCGGCTCGCTTTGGTGAGGTACGCGCAGATGTGGCTGTGGTTTGTGATTGGAATTTAAATAGCAAACAGGACACCTTTGTTTGTTTCGTTGTTTGAAGCGTCACTCGGCAGGCGAAGTGATAATTTTAGACCAGCATTTACCTGAGATGACTTTGGATTCAGAAACGGAACCCAACCACATTGAAGAACCTGACATCGATGTGGTTGGCGACGGAAGTCAGGGAAGCAAGCTCCAGCGACTCAAAACACCCACCTCGGCCGAGCAGACTCCCATTTTGGACGTGGAGTTCAGTGCAACATCGCCAGGCGCAAATGGAGACGTGGGCACCGGCTCCCTTCCCAGCACTGCGTGCGCAGACAAAAACAATTCCCTGGCGAAGCCACCTTACTCCTACATCGCCCTGATAACCATGGCCATCCTCCAGAGCCCCAAAAAGAGACTCACCCTAAGCGAGATATGCGATTTTATCAGCCGCCGCTTCCCTTATTACAAGGAGAAGTACCCGGCTTGGCAGAACTCCATCAGGCACAACCTGTCACTCAACGACTGCTTTGTCAAAATGGCTCGGGAACCCGGAAACCCGGGAAAGGGCAACTACTGGACCCTGGACCCCAATTCTTCGGACATGTTCGAGAACGGGAGCTTCCTGCGACGAAGGAAGCGCTTCAAGAGACAGCACTCCAGGTTCGGGATGCTGAAAGGACACTGCGGCGCCGGCGCGCTGCCAAGCTTTACCTATGGAACCCACGGGCTCGACGCAGCCCGTCTCCAGCTACCCGGTTTGGAATTGTACCAAATGGGGTTCCACCCCAGGCACGCACAGTCCGCAGCCCCGTTGCGTCCTGCAGCCAGCCTTTTGCCGGCCCTGTCCACGCTTTTCTCCAGGACACAGGTCGGCGGTGGCAAGGGGTTTCTACTGGATACGGATTTCGCGCTGCCGGTGCCCTCCTTCGCAGGGGCCATCGCCGCCCAACGCCCGCCACTTTCTCCGGCTTTGGTTAACAGAACCCCGGAGTCACATTTTGTTTCCAGCGCGATGCTCCGTGCCCCCACTTCCCCACACTTTCTCAGCTTCCAACAGGGGTACCAAACTTTACAAGCCTCGCACAGTAACTCGGGGTTAACAAGCAAACTTTTGCAACAGCTGAGCAACGCGAGTAACCTTTAAGAGGTGTTTTTTTTTTTTTTTTTTTTTTTTTGTAATCAATTGGTTTTAACCTCAGGTAGGAATGCTGCGTGTGTGTGTGTGTGTGTGTGTGTGTGTGTGTCTGTGTGTGTGTGTGTGTGTGTGTGTGTGTGTCTGTGTCTGTGTACCCTACAGCTTTTTCCAAATGTTTTTTTTAATTGTTATTCCTTAAGATATGACCTTCTCTGAGGGATATTGTTTTAAATATAACCTAAATCATTTGTTCAAGGTTGTATATAAAGATCTTACATTTTTTTTTATGTCAGTTGCGAAAAATAAGAGCAGATTCAAATGTATGTTTGCAGTATCTTTTCATTGTACACATGCTGTATGCTAACATTTTAAAATAATAATAATAATAATAATAATAATAATAATAATAATAATAATAATAATAATGAAAAAAATTAAATCTGATTTTTATATTATAGCAATGCGATGAAAGCACATAGTTGGAAACGCGTTTTTGTTACCTACTGCGACAAGCGATACATGTAAATATATTAAAAATGTCTTTTTAAAAATTGTTTACAAACCCCCCCCCCCCCCCCCCCCCACACACAGGAAAGTGAGTGCTGAATTTTCCCTGCAAGTTAAATACATTTAATAATACATCTATATTTTGTTTCTTGTTGTCTAAATAACGCGAGGCTTGTATATGCTGTTTATAAAGGAGAGGCAATACAAAATAAAATGACCTTTCCCAATGAAATAATTTGCAAAATATTTGTTGTTTTTTTTTAAACCCGATTTGACCCCAGTGTATGTATTTAAAAATCGGATGAGCTGAGCAGAACCGACCACGCAGTTTTCCAGGCGGGACGGGACGGCATTTAGGGATTCCAAATATAACGCATCTGATCGTTCTTTTACGCTTCTAATCAGAACCCCTCGTTTCAGTGTAAAAATTGTTATTTTATATAAAAAAAGAAAATATATAACCTATTCTATAATAATTTCCACTGTACCCTGCCTATTTTAATCGGCCATTTAGCAGACGATTTTATCCAGAGCCACAGAGACTAGGAGCTGAACTACACGTCAGCAGCTTCTGCTGTCCAGTCACTTCCAATAGGACCGCGTTTCCAGCCTCCTGTTGAAACGCGTAAACGAATTCTGCTATCAAGGAATATTGAAATGGACTGTTAAGTATTTCCGCTGTGCAGCTTGACATTGTTATTTCCTTGTAGTAATGTGGCATGCTGGAGAGAAACACGACAAGTGAGCTGACAGCTCCGATTCAAGCAGCAGAAACGCCTGCAGCGTTGAAGCGTCTTACAAGCACAGAGATTTCAGTTTGGTTTATCTTAATTTCCGTCACTTTGAAGAATTTGATTGAGCTAATAAACAAAACCGAGGCAGGAAATAAACGCCGCTGTAAGTTATTTGGCAGGGCAAACTAAATGACTGGTATATAATTGATTTACTTCAACAGGAAGAAAGAAAACAAACGTGGTTCTGATTTTACAATGGAAGTAATCGATTGTAAATATGTTTATTAGAATCCTATACAAGATTTTTTTTTAATGCCAAGTGTTTGCAGATGCAACAACGCCCTGTTTAAATTGCAGAAAAAAAGTCTTGAAAATGCTTAGCTCTCGGTCCTCTGAGAGGCAAGATGCTGTTATGAAGAGCTGTCTTTCAAAAGAAAAAGTTCCGGAGGATGATCACCTGATGACTTCAGAACAGAATGTCAATTCCAAGAGGTTTCAAAGTGTTTTTTTTTATTTTTTGCTCTGCTTTGCTTTGTCCCATAGCGGTGATCTATCCCCTGCGCAACGTTGTGATGACTGGAAATCCAGTGGGGGGGTTACCCAAATACACGCGAACAGCTGTGTGACCAATTGAACAGTCGGCTTATTTCAACGTAGAGGTGTTTCATTTCTGGATGCACCGTCCGTCCTGTGTTGAACACCTCTCCGAAGTGCCGTTGTCACCGCTTTCTTTAAGAATACTCTCCCGTGCACCGGGCTGCAGTTAAACGGACCCAACACACCTGTGACGTCGGTCGGGTACATTTTAAAGGTTCGAGAATACCCATTGCTCATCTAAAGGAGCCCCGCCACCGCCCGAGTCCCTTCATATACTCACCAGGACAACCCACGGGCGGGTCCCCGAAACTACCGTTTGCAACTGTTCCTATTGCAATACATTTCAATGATTAGTCACCTGCATACTATACAAAGACCACCTGTCTCGCAGCCTGAGAGCCGCTATCCCAGGACTCGATTACTATACAAATAAGCAGGCTTTACTTTTTTATTTTATAATATTATTTTCTTGCTAATTTTTTGTATGTATTTATTTCAAACGGGATGTTTGATTTTAATGAGACGGTTCGGAGTAGATTTGTATTTGTAACGAATCATCTAATAATTATACCTAAAACTGATTACTCGGTGTAACTAACTGTTTCAGTAAAAAAAAAAAAAAAAAAAAAAAAAAAAAATTATTATAAAAACCAATATAGGCTATTAATATTGGCTATGAATGAAACGATTTTCATAGGATACATTGCATAACGTTTGGTATAGGTATTTATTAAACAATTCTTCTGAAGTCAATAAGTCTTTAAGAACATCATGGCTTTATTTCAGTTAACAAAACCCACTTTAAAAAATGCAGTCTTTAAATGAACTCGGCAGTTAAAAGTTTTTGGAAAAGAAGCGTTTTTTATTTATATATATATATATATATATATATATATATATATATATATATATATATATATATATATATATATATATATATATATATATATATATATATATATATATACTCTTTCACTGTATTAGTGCAGCTGTTCAGCAGTCTTTGAAATTATTTTTTTTTTAAGTGTTTGTTTTAAAGAGACTGTGTGGTCCAGTCGTTAAAGAAACGGCTTTGTAATTAGGAAGTCCCCGGTTCAAATCCCAGCTCAGCCACTGACTCGCTGTGCGTGAGACCCTGAGCAAGTCACTGAACCTCCTTGTGCTCCGTCTTTCGGGTTTGATGATGTTGTTGTAAGTGACTCTGCAGCTGATGCATTGTTCACACACCCTAGTCTCGTATTTTGTAAAGCGCTTTGTGATGGTGGTCCACTATGAAAGACGCTATATAAAGTATTGTATTCCTATTGTGAAGCTACCGTTAGTGATAAAAACGTTGACCACCCTTCTATATATTTACTACCCTGTTCAACTCCATGTGCTGTTCCTTGTTTGTTTGAACTGTTGCCTTTTTATTCAGGATTTAACGCAGGCTTCAGTTTATTTTTTTATCCGGTTTTATTGTGAAATGTATTTAGCACGTCCCCTACGGTTTTAATTTTCTGTCAGATTCATTCAGTCCTTCTTCAAACTTCAAACTGACAATTCTACCTGTTGTAAAAGGGTGGAGGGCTAGTTATAAATATATATATATATATATATATAATATATATATATATATATATGTGTGTGTGTGTGTGTGTGTGTAGCTGTTTGTTCACACTCTTTATCGAACCAAACGGAAATAAATGATCCACTATCCCCCCCCCCCCCCCCCCCCCACACACACACACACACAAAGAATCGGTTTGGAAACGCATCTGCGCAAACGACATGAGGTAATGGACTAGGTCGTGCCAGCTGTGACGAGAACCCAAACCACCCAAGCTAGGAGCTACGACTTCAGCAAAGAAACAAAACACGAACTCGGCTCGGAAAATGCCACCTGATTTTAATTTCCCTTTATTTGCACACACTGGTAAAAAGTCTGGAAGTCGTTATAGATTTTTTCGAATCTAACTTTTAGGACACATTCGCATCTGTCTGTCTAACCGCGTTGGCATTACGTTTAATTGATTTTATTCCAGCCTTTAATCACACGTCTTGAGATACACACATTATCACAATTATACATGTTGACAGCAATATTTAATATACATGTATCTACACAGTAGGAAACAAAAGTGTTTGGGCAGTTGAAAAATGAGGAAAAAAAACACAAAGAAAGTGATTTCTATAATTTCTGATTGTTTTATTTAAAAGATGTTAATTTAAAGTAGAGATTCAGCTTTATAATAAAACAACAAATGGTAACTAAGATGCATACAATGAAAAATAACAAGCAAAAACTAATTTCATACTTTGACAAAAAAAGAAAAAGTATTTTGGGCAGTCAATATATTGTTGTCAACTTCTGATGATGATGATTATAGAATAAATTAAATGCATAAAAAAGCAACAAAGATAGTTACATAAAGAGTATAGGAACTTTCTCAAAATGGCAAAGATACAAATAAACGAAAAAGGAAAAACTATCAAAAAAAACAGCAGACAGACTCGGTTTACCAAAAATAACTATTATTGACAAACACGGGAGAGCAGGAATTGTAACTCCAGGTGTAGAAGAACAGAAAAGATTTCTGCGAAACCTGGAAGAAGGGTCATTCGAGCAGCCCGACAAAATCCTTGGAATGCTGTTGGGCGAGAACCCAAGATGCAAACCTTTTGTTAAAAAAAAAAAAAAAAAACACACACACAACACAACACACAAAAGAAAAGCGATTTGGAGTTTTCCATTGAATACTTGAAGAAGCATCATGGCTTCTTCAACCATAATTTTATGGTCAGAAGAATTCAACTTTTTTTTTTCAACAAGAAAGCAACAATATGTTTGGAGGAAGAGGGGAGAAGAATTTAAAGACAGGTTTATCCATTGTTAAAAATGGTGCAGGCTGTGTGATGGAATGTGGAACTGTTCACCTTTGTATTGTAGAAGGATCAATGAATGTTGCATAATATCAAGACGTTTTGAACTCTCATTTGTTACCCAGTGCTAGAATACTTATTGGACGGAAGTTTATATTCCAAGCAGTTGAGTTGAACCCATGAAGTTTGCAAAGGGAATTTCTGAAACAAAAGGGAGATTCCAGTTATGGATTGGCCATCTCAGCCCCCAGACCTAAATCCCATCGAGATGTTGTGGATTGACTTGAAGGCTGCTGTTGCAAAAAGGAAACCAAACCCTATTGCAGAAGTCAAAGCTGTATGTGTTGAAGAGCGGGCAAAAATATCTCCGGAAATATACCAGGAACTGGTTTCAATGTGCAAAAAAAAAAAAAAAACATAAATCACTGTCAGTTTTTAAACAGCTCTGTGCTGTGTTGAAAAATGTTTTAACCGGGATAGCTTGAACACAACTCAACTGCAGTCGCTGATTCCCAGCTGAGCGTGGATCAAACCGAGCCCCGCAGCTGATAAAACAAAGCGAGCAAAGCCTCCAGCGAGCCCTGTGTGTTTATGCAGAAGCTCAGGGGTAATTAAACATCGAACTTTCCTATATTACAGCAAGGACAGAGCCAACGAGCTAGAGCCGTGATTTATAACTAGAGTTTTTATTTATTTATTTTCTGCGCTGCAGAATTCGCTGACGCGTTGAACATTCTGCAACACCCGTTTGGTTTGACGTTAAAATGTATTATTTTTTTAAACTTATTACCGTGTTGCTTCGTTTGTCTCCAGAGTCCTTTTTATATAGTTACAACATGCGAATTCAATAAAAGCGATGCTTGGAAAAATTGCCTTTGACGGACACGGAGGTTTCGCCTTGCGTTTAGTTCAACAGATTTTTCACGTCTAGCGTCTACTTTTTTTATTGGCGTGCGATTGTATGTGAAGGTTTGCTTCCAGACTTTCATGTTCATTAATCATTTTTAGGTGACTTGTATTATATCCCCCCCCCCCCCGGGTCCAGCAACTCATTAGCATTGGAAAATAACAGTCAAACTGAGGGCCCTATTCTCACTTGGTTTACGCGCTATTTAGCCCTACATGCCGCGCTTATTTAGCGGGTAAAGCATCTGAGAATATAATCCGTGTGTCCGAGTTCTGCACAGGACCTCTCCCCCATATTTCTTCATTTCTAAATAACTTTCACATTCTACTGCTTGGGCAGTACGATGGCGTGTTGGCTAGCGCTGCTGCCTTACAGCGCCAGGGTCCTGTGATCCATTCTAGCCTAGGGGGTCTGTCTGTGTGGAGTTCTGCATGTTCTCTGCTTTCTTTCTAAAGACATGCTGTTCAGGTGGTCATTCTAAATTGTGTGTGGTGCCTTGCGATGGACCGACGTCCCGTCCAGGGTGTAGTTCTGCATGGCGCCTTCTGTCTCCCGGGTTAGGCTCCTGCTCACCGCGACCCTGTAAAGGATTAAGCAGTTAAGGATAACGATTGTTTTTAACAGCAATCTGATTTAAGTGTGCCACCCCACGCGAAACCCGACCCAGTCTCTCAATCTCAACGACACGGCGGGTCTTCCAAGATATTTTAATAAGCATCGCAATGCATTCATCTTGTCACCCAGCCTCGCAGCGCAGACAAGGGGGTCCGCCCTTTTCTCTATCTGCCGAAGTGCGAAGGCAATGTGTTTCCACTCAACCAGGGATATTAAAACATTCCTGTCTTCATACTGCCGGCAGTGCGGGCTAAGACAGAGTTTCTCCCAAAAAGGCAAAAAAAATAAAGAAAGACATCCGACCGCAACTGAATACATCGACTCCTACAAAGAAAAAAAAAGTGTAACTTTTAGTCAACGAGTTTAAAGAGCGAACCGCATCAAAGCCCAGATTAATGGGTTTTGTTCTACCTTTCCGTCAATGTTCTGTGAAGTTTGTAATCTTTTCAGAGCAGTTCTTAGTTCTGTTGCTGCACCAGCACAGAGCAGAGGGAGGCTGTTCAGAGAGTATAAGAGCCTCCCTTTCTCTTTCTCTGCTCCACCAGCACAGAGCAGAGGGAGGCTGTTCAGAGAGTATAAGAGCCTCCCTTTCTCTTTCTCTGCTCCACCAGCACAGAGCAGAGGGAGGCTGTTCAGAGAGTATAAGAGCCTCCCTTTCTCTTTCTCTGCTCCACCAGCACAGAGCAGAGGGAGGCTGTTCAGACAGTATAAGAGCCTCCCTTTCTCTTTCTCTGCTCCACCAGCACAGAGCAGAGGGAGGCTGTTCAGAGAGTATAAGAGCCTCCCTTTCTCTTTCTCTGCACA
The DNA here is from genome assembly GCF_017654505.1 of Polyodon spathula. Taxonomy (NCBI): domain Eukaryota; kingdom Metazoa; phylum Chordata; class Actinopteri; order Acipenseriformes; family Polyodontidae; genus Polyodon; species Polyodon spathula. The sequence goes on along the minus strand of NW_024471565.1, from coordinate 18,101 downwards.
GTCTAATTGTAAAGCTTCATGTTTGTGTGAATGATGATGACAGTGGCTGATCCAGCCACGTTCGACCAGGCTGGGCTGAACCCACCGAACCGGTTCAGCGAACCACCCAGATGCGGCCGCTCTGCAGTACGCGTTCTGCTTTGGTGGTCCCCGGCTCTGCAGACGTCGACTGTTTTAAAGGGAGACACTAAATTGCTTCTAGTGCTCAACAGTGAGAGGGGGGAGTAATTGTGGCTTCTGGCCGCTGCAGCAGAACTAAAATTCATACAAGCTGCGCTCTAATTGACATGGAACCAACTGAGAAAAATAATAAATGGTGCTGATTTTAGGCAGTGTAACAAAATAAGAAAATCACTTTAAAATAGATTTTTAAATAGCTGGTTTACCTTAGTACTGAAAGAAACCGAAGGTCTTGCGAGACGCTGTTTCAATAAACATCATGTTTTTTTTTTTTTTTTTTTTTTTTTTTAAAGACTTCAATTAGATTATTTTTTTCCACTACAGCGCTATCTTAAACGTTTTGTCATTGCTTCCTGATTCCTAGTCACTTCCTATTCGGTATAGGTCACCTAGCCTGAATGAACCTGACCACTGGACAGCACAAAGAGTGATGAGGCACGGTGGTAGCAGAAGCTTATTTAAATATTTGCATTTTGCTGCATTATTATAGCATGCGCATTACCAACAGACTGTAACAGCTGTGCTGCATTCCCATCTTCACCGTGAAATCGGTGCGTGAAACTCCATCTCGCCTCGTTCCCAGTAGAGCCGCTATTTATAAGTGAAGTCTCCAGCCTCCGATGTTTTCCTGACTGCACAATATATTCACAGACTTCGTGTTCACGCGATTCTTCTCTGCGTTCCGAGATGTTAAATCCAGCCTCTCTCTAGAGTCCTTCGTATTGGACTCTCGTTAGGTAAGATGCGTCATCAGTTTGGAGAGATCGAGCTCTACCGGTCTGCAAGGCTATGGTGCAGGCAGGCAGGCAGGCAGGCAGGCAGGCAGGGGGGGGGGAGATGTGGTGTTGATAAACACTAACCCTGTTGATAAGGTGGAAACGCATATTAGCCCAGCTGTTTTAAACACAATTCAACATGTAATAACAGACAGGTTTCAACTAATTTATTTTTAACTGCAATTCTTCAACTCGTCCCAGACCGTTGTCTATACACCCCTCGAAAACTCCAAAGGTTGTCAGCAAAAGGGGGGCCAGAGATGATGCTGATGAAATTACTAAGAAGTAAGGATTTTTAATGGTATCTGTGCTCCAGTTAGATTCAAGGCGTTAAGCTAATATGAACTCGTTAGTCTGTTTTTAGTTGTAATGCTGTATCGTTGTTGGCGGCTTGCTTGCTGTGTTTGGCGCAGGCGGTGTTACCTGATAGCCCTCAATTTAATTAACAGGGTCTTAACGCGACCTCACAGTATCTCGAGGTGTTGCGTAATGTAGGTGTCCGGCTATTAATATTAATCAAAATATTGAAATATTTTTAAAAAAGAAGAATAGAATAGAATAGAAAAAAAAACACAAAGACCGAAAAGATACACAAGACCGCATTCGATTAAAAAATCATATTAAAGACTATTAGCCTACCGTATAAATAATCAAAAACACATCCAGCGCATATAAATACACAGTCTGCATAATAATTGAATGATTTGTTTGAGGGGTTGTAACGTGTTATTATACAATGTATTTACTGTATGAAATGCATACAGTAAATACATTGCATAATAATAATAATAATAATAATAATAATAATAATAATAATAATAATAATAATAATAAAAACGTGTTTGACAGAGTCTCTTCACTGCACGGAGGTACGGGGTTAAACGATTATATGATCTTAGTTCCGTTTCCCCTTCAGAAGGTTAATTCACTCGGTGTAATTTGGGTGCGCCGAAATATTACGCCTCTTGCCCCGCTGACCTTCGGAAGCGGCTGCAGGTCGCCGGGGAACTGACTTGGCTTGACCCAGAACCCTAGAGCTATTCTAGAGCTGTTCCACCTCGCCGGTTCTTGATTTATTTCAGTCTCTGATACTGAGACTTGATTTTGACAGCCTGTTGCCGTCACCGCTCTGCATCCACAGGGATTCCTCTGCGTGTTTTCCTGGTGTGGGGTTCCCCTTCTGAGAAATAAGACTCATAACAAACAGGGAACAAATAAAGGTCTCTTTAAAAAAAAAAAAAATTCTTTCGACAGCAGCATATAATGCACGACGAAGCCTCTCAGTCCATAAATTTCACTTGGAAAATGTATTTTCTTTCCCGTTCGGGCCTCGTAAACAGAGGAGTGTTGGAGACCAAACGCAGGGCTTCTCTGCAGTTTGGCAAGAGAGGAGGAGAAGGGGGCTGCAGGAGTTTATTAGCCGATGTGTTTATATCTTTATAATGCAGTGGATGCAGGTTTGTAACTGTAATTAGGAGCCATGTGTTTTTTATGAAATATACTTATATTGTAAAGCTGATTTAACTCGAACACACTTTTTTTCGGAACAGCGGCATGAAACCTGAAGAGACCGGGAGACCTATAGGCTGGGACCAAATCAAAACTTTTGACAAGCCGCTAATCGCACTTAACAAAACTGTATTTAAAAGAGTATTCATTTTATGAGCAGAAGAAATAAGATACAAAAAAAAAGAAAAGAAAAGAAAACGCTTTTAAATACAATTTTGTTAAGTGCGTTTAGAGGCTTGTCAAAGTTTTGATCCGGACCGGGCTCTAGTTTTGCTGTATCAAATCCGAAACCCTGGCTTTTCAAAACTTTTAATCTGGATCAAAGTGATCCGGATTTTGTAATCCTACATTACTTTAATCTGGATCGTTTTGATCAGTTTTTTTTTTCTTCAGAAAATGTAGCTGTTGGATTATTATTTACGTTTAGAAGAACCGACCGGTGTGGAGCAGAGCGGCATGAAACCTCGTCTCCTGAAACCAGGATTTAAATTCAGGCACTGATATGGGAAGACGATGGCTGCAGAGGACTGCCACACAGTGAGCTGGAAAGGGGGTTCGGTTGAAGACACTTATATCTCAGCACATTATTTTAACAATAGAGTGATCTAGCCACTGCATGGGATTTATAAACGGAATGAAATGTATTGTGTTTATTTTTGAGAGAGAGAGAGAGAGAGAGAGAGAGAGAGAGAGAGAGAGAGAGAGAGAGAGAGAGAGAGAGAGAGAGAGAGAGATGTCATTATTCCACGTGTGTGTGATATGACGTGTCTTGGATATAAAGCTGGGGTTTTTCTACCTAATGTAAACTTTGTTAAAAAAAAAAAAAAAAAAAAAAAAAAAAAAAACCCCAGAAAGCAGATTTATAATCTACTAATTGGAAACATCGTGCCCCCCGTACCAGACTCCCAGTGTGAGTGTGTGTGTGTGGGAGGGAGGGAGGGACTGGAAGTCACACTCAATGCTTTCTTTGTGCTGGAATATATATATATATATATATATATATATATATATATATATATATATATATATATATATATATATATAAACACGACCTCAGTTCAAATGCGTGTCTAAAATGAGACATATGGTGACCAGATTTGTTGCATATTCCGAAAACAAAAATATTACTTTATTAGGATCTAAAAGTTTGCCCCCACTGGATTCGACATCGTCCGGAATTAGAGATGGGAATTAGGCTGATCGTGTGATGTGTCACGCAATCAAAGAAACTACAAAATGATATCGCGAAAAAATGTCATGTTAGATTTTGAAATGTCACATTTTTTCATTTGTGTCAACTTTTCGTTAAGTAGATGGAAAACTACAAACCTGTGTGTAACTCAACACGTTAACGTTGCAGGTTTCGTCTTCATGAAGCAAAATCAGTCCATTCTAGAGGGAGTGCAAAACCAATTGCTGGAAGACACCGACCAGCACGCAAGCCTGTGCCATGTCAAGGATGCGACACGGGCAATCTCCTGCCCAATCCGACACCAGGGCAGCAGAATAGTTTCCCGCACCCACACCACTTTCTCCAATCTATCGTATTTGAAGAGCCGTCAGCAACAGTCTCATGTCATCTTCAGCGCCGTTGTAAACCCCGTTTTTTTCTCTAATCAGATTCCAGGTGAAATGTAAGCTATCACGGCCAGTCTATAACTTCTGCCTTTTGTTAATTACACATGTGTCACTGTTTGGTTTCGGAAGTTTTGGAATTTGTCCGGAAAGGTTCGGAGTCTGTGCCCCGATTTTGAACACTGCTACCCCCGCTAGATATTGGGCGCAGGCTCAATACAGGCCCAGCCTGTTCAATAATGTATCCGTAGCTTAAACATAAAACAAGTTGGCCATTGACACCGGATAAATCATCTGAAACACCTTTATTCACTCCCTGACGTTTTGCGGGCGGAGAGATCAATTCGTTTTCAAACTGTAAGGCGATACTAAATCAAACCAGAGCCTCTTGACTCCCACCCCTCCCTTCATTACCGCAACACAGATACTAAAAAGTATTTTTCGGAGGTCTTGTTGTAAATCAGGCCACCCAGCTGTCTTTTATGAAATCTTGAGCCCCGCCTCCCGCCTCTAATAGCTTTCCTACCCGCTGCGCTTCAGTCGTTGCGGCTGAGCGCATAAAACTCAGTGCGAGGAAACCAACGCTCCTGCCTTCATTCAGAGCTATTCTACAAACTGAACGAAGTCTAGAAAGTAAAACAAGTCTTTATCAGAGATAAACAAAATTGAACATTGTGTGTGTGCGTGTGCACCAGTTTAAGAATGCGGGTGCAGAAGAAGGTGTGGGTGATAACGAAACGAGACTCTTTCCTCTCACATTGATGAGGCAAAAACACTTGGAAGCTTTGATCTTTCTTACAGAACCTCTTTCTATGCTCAAACCAAATAAAACGAATGATACCCAGATAGAAAAATATTTTAATCGGGTCTCATCTTTTATTCTAACTTTTTTTAATATAACGTGATAAAGAAAGTATACCTTCTATCATTATAACAGCGCATCTGAAGCAATCCGAAAAGGAAAACGCACACACACACACACACACACACACACACACACACACACACACACACACACACACAAACAAAACAAAACCGCAGGCTTGTGATCCAAAAAATGTGTGTGTTTTTAATGTTTTCTTTCATAAAACAGAACTGCTTTTGGGTATAAAAGACAGACCACACATGACATTGCTTCTCTCCAAGATTTATTTTTATTCTGTCCCTCTTTTTTTCTTTCAAAGCAGCCCTGCTCAACAATAATCTTTATTTTTTTCATAGTGGACCACCACCACAAAGCTCTTTACAAGCTCTGAGACTAAGGCGCGTTACTAAGACGCGTTACGACTAACAACGCCTCACCCCAAAGACGCAGCACAAGGAGGTTAATTGACGTGCTCAGGGTCACACACGGTCAGTCAAGAAAGAAAGAAAGAAAGATACATACTGAGATCCGAAGTTTAAAAAAGAAGTGATATAGTGGAGGCGATCCATATATGTTAACCCTTATCGGGTTTCCATTTATCTCGAAAACCGCTTGTCCAGTTGTACCGAAACTTCGTATTAACAGAGTTGCAAGCGAGGAGTGTGTGTTGGCTCACTGCTGCTGGACCACAGCGCCACCTACTGCCATTAATTTACTGCGCAGTTGGATTTACGTCACAAAAACAAACAAACAAAAAAAAACAAAAACAATTCGAAGACGAGACAGACAGAACGGGAATTTATCCCTTTTTTTAAGGGTTGGAAATATCTGGTTTGGCGTTTTCATGGAATCCGCGTGGGTGGAGGAGAGTGAATGGAAAATATGTCAGGTTTTTTTTTTTTTTTTTTTTTTTTTGCAGTTCATAAAACTTAAGAAGCCTGCTGCGAGTGGATCTGGCGGGGCGGTGTCACTGGAAAGCAGCGACTCATAAAAAACAACCCGGGGGCCGTTTTTTTGTGCAGCAAGGTGAGCTGAAGCTGAAGAGCCGGGACCAACCAACCTTCCTAATTCCATTCAAACCAGTCTGGCCAGTCTTCCAGCCTCTCCCGCTTTGCGTGGTGACAGAAAGGTTGTTTGAATGGGACGAGGAAGGCTGGTCAGTCCTGGCAAGCAGGATTCTGCAGACAAGCTCCAAGCAGCGCGATATTAGAACTCGTTATTGGAAGCATTTTGTGTCCAAATTGCGCAGGATTCGCAGGCATCAGCGAGTCTTAGAACCAACATTGGGGGCAGTTTACCTCCTGCACAACAGCGCCCCCCTAGCACCATACTGGGGAACTGCATGAGCTCCGCACAGGGAGTGAAACTGCCCCAACCCCCGATTGACACAAACACCACTCTCTGAGGCAGTGGATTTTCCATTGAGGTAAATCTTCCAAAAAGGAACGTGTGCAGAATAACGACGAGATCCACTTTTAAAAAATAACTCAGTCTCTTGTGTGCGGTGTCTGTTTTATGTTTAAGTTTACTGTATAACATTGAATATTGTTAAGTTTTTTTTTTTTTGGACAAACTGCGCAGTTCCCATCTGGCAACCAGATGTTGGCTCTCTCTAGCGCTTTCTTTCTTTATTTCTTTCGTTCTCTGTCTTTCATTTTCCCCCCTTTGCTTCGGAAAGCCGAGCCTTGCACTTATCCTGCGTGGACCACCCAGATTCGGAAACGCCACGCTGTGTATTGCACAACCCCCCCCCCCCCCCCCCCCGAGGGAGGGATGAATGAAAGGAATGAGAGAGCGAAAAAGAGAGAGAGTGAGAGCTGAGGGCAGAGAGGCTTGCTTGATTATCTGTGTAATTGGAATATGACTCCTCTTTAAAACCTGGAACTTTATCCTTCTTCTGAATCTCTTTCCATGTTTTTCTTTCTTTTAGTATTTTAGTGCTAACCACTGCACTGCCTCCCTCCCAGCCCCTCAGCTCTAACCACTAGAGCCACACTGCCTCCTCCCAGCCCCTCAGCTCTAACCACTAGAGCCACACTGCCTCCTCCCAGCCCCCCAGCTCTAACCACTAGGTCATTCATATATATATATATATAGTGTGTGTGTGTGTGTGTGTGTGCGTTCATATGAGGTAAACTGCAGCAGGATGTGTTTTGTAAAACGGGTTTGCTCAGAGCTTTCTTTGATGCAGGAGGTACCTGTTCATATTCCTGTGAGCCCTTGCACAATGCTGCCATCTTGTGGTTTAGCGTAGAACTGCAACCACGTTTTTGAGCGCCTCAAAGCGCTAGGGGTCAATAAGGAAGGGTCTCATTTACATGAACAGCTTTCCTGGAAGAGCTTTGTTTTGGTAGTTAGTTTTGGCTTTCCAGGCTCTGTCTTTGCAGAAGTTTTATTAACAATGACCCTTTTGTTTGCGCCGAGAATCGTTTTTTTTTTTTTAATTCAGTATATGCAAATATGCCAAATACAACGCTCATGGACAAACTGCTGCATCCTCGTATACTTTGCAGAGTTTGAACTGCCTCACAGGAAATCACGAGAGACCTTGCGAGAGACCAGGAAGCTACAATCACGTTTCATCTCTAAGCCTTGTAGTTCAGCTATCTGCATACAAAACAAAAACAACAACAAAAAAAAACCCTTCACTTCAAACGAAGCTGCCTGTGCCATGAACCTCACCAGAAACCAGGTCGTGTTGGCAGTCCAGTTTGTGTTTAACCCTGGACGTGCTTTTCCGCTGCAGACGGGAAATACTTCCTTTCCTGGTTCTGTGCCACACGCGCTCTCAGATTTGTATTCTCTCCCCTTCAGTCGCTGCGTTTATAATTGTACCACGTCAGGCTTCCTATCCATTGTTTATCATCCATGTAATGTGTCAGGCAGTTAGGATTCTCCAGACAAACTCCGAGCAGAGATTTCAGAGGAACAAAACCCAGAACCGCTCGGAAAAATGATGCACATTTAAAAAAAAAAAAAAAAGCTATTGCAATTATATTTGAATTTAGTAACTAACTTTAACAAAGTCAGTGTCTATATATATATATATATATATATATATATATATATATATATATATATATATATATATATATATATATATATATATTGCAGTCTATGTGTGAATAGATTTCAAACACACACCCACACACACGTGTGTTTTTTTTAATCCAGCCCTCCATTTTGTGTCAGTAGTAAAGTGGGAGCGGTGGGCGTGCTTGTTGCTCACACCTGCAGCGTGTTGCGCATCCTGTTTGGAATGCTCTGCGCTCTCAGCTCTCCCCTGCAGAAAGGAAGTGAGACGGGAAACAGCTGCCTGCCGCCGGCATCCGCCCAGCACCCCCAGGTGCGTCCTGGGAACTCTGGCTCCAACAGACAAAACCTTTTTTTTTTTTTTTTTTTTTTTTTTTAAAGATCAGCTTTTATTTCCTTTAGTGTGATTTTCAGATGGTCAGATATGAACTGGTAACCCTCTTTTTTCATTTCTTAGCAGCCCGTTGAGGTGTATATCAACAAAACGTTTTTTTTTCTGTTTAAGTATCTTCAACTGTCACTTTGATTGACTTTACTCAATATTGGGGGCAACAGAACCCATCATTTATAATGTTTGCAGTTGTCTTGAGTGAGTTCTGGGTTCGGTTGCTCCAGCAGTTTGTCAACACGACCCTCTGCTTGCCTCTCGGCACCAGATGCATGAAACACGAAACTTGATCGATCCCAGGAGACGCCTTCCTGCCCCTTGTGGAGTCGCTGCCACGTCGTGCCAAGGCTGTGATCAGGGCAAACCATGACCTAGCCAGCGTTAGGGTCTGACTAATGTTTTTGCCTTCAGTTAATACCATTACAAACTCTTCTGTACCCTTTTGCAAGTAGAGACCTGCAAAACCCACAGACCAGTCATTGTACAGCCCTTGAAATAAAACATCTAGGTAAGACCTCTGAGGGATGAATTACACATGACATCATCAACTTATGATTGCATGTACACTTCTTTTGTTCGTGGGTTCTTAAGTCAAGTTGCAGATTGTATCGTTTTGAATTAAGCAATTATGTTGTGGGTTTTTTTTCCCCTTCCTTTTCTTTTATTGGTTCGAAATGTCATTTTAGTAATTTAGGTCAGAATAATCAGCACCCAAAATGGTCTTGAGGAAGGGGGGTACCCTGAACCCCACAGCACATCCGCAGCAAGTAGCCTGGCCAAGCGCTGCAGCTAATGAAGCTCTTATGCAGCTCTATATACTTTTTAAAAAACGTTTTAAATTGCATTCCCTGCCTGTGTACCCGCATGGACCTCTCAGAACTACATTTCCCATCATCCTTCTGCTCACATTTGTAACTGAGATGGATTTACCAGTGAGAAATGTTTAAAAGATTACTTGGAGAAATCCAATTAGCTGAACATCCCTACTCCCCCCCCCAGAAAGATGGGGGCCACGCTGCACAACGCCTGAGGACCACAGCGTCAGTTGACTGGCCGGAGAGACGGTAGAGCTCTCCTTCTGGTTCAGGAAAGCTTTCTGAGCGGCAGGGAACTCCAGCAGCACAGCTCATACTGTTTGTCACTTTCTCCCTGAAATGTGCGGCTAATATTGCAGCAACTGATTAGCCCTGGAGATCCCTATCGCCGCGGAGACAATGGTGTTTACAGTCGGGGAGGAAGACGGGACCACTCCAACCATACCCTGTGGCCTTCTGGGAAAACAAAACGACTCAACCGCTCTTTAAAAGGTAAGGGATGCCAGCCATTGACCGTTAGCTACCGCAAAACTCTTCTTTTTTGGGGGGGGGGGGGTGCTTTTGATGCCCAAGTTTTGGTTCTGGTTCTGTTCCTCCAATATTGAATTCGTATTGTTTTTGTCTAGATTTTTGAGCTTGTGTCCTCAGTCCTGTCACTTAGGATTTTCCAGACAAGTTGAAAGCCAAGTACATTTTAGAAGCACACACTGTGTGTGTGTGTGTCTATATATATATATACCGCTGTGTATATAAAGCAACTGTTTTACCCAGAAGAGACCATTACAGAACCGCAGACAAACCACGGTAATCAAAAGTGTTTACTTCAGGCTGGGTCGCATTTTGAAGCATGTTTTCTGTTTGAAACCGAACCTGCGCTACTCTTTGTGTTGTGGGCTTTTAGTCAAAGTTTCCAATGCAAAACCAAAGCTGAGAGAGAGAGAGAGAGAGAGAGAGAGAGAGAGAGAGAGAGAGAGAGAGTGAGTATCCTGCCATTCTTGTCCCCATCTCTCACTGGAGCAACAACATAGCCACTTGGCATTCCTATCTGGATGTACTGTGTGTGCACATGGGGTCTGTTGTGTGTGGAATCGGATCCATTGCCATGCCAACCAGTTTGTACCCTACTGAGGCTGGTTACCAGAGAGGTGGCTGGTGGTGTGCCTCGGCTACGAGGTGGAGGGTGGGGCTGCGATACAAAGAGACAATGAAAAAAAATAGAAAACATGGGTCATATTTTCCATGCTTCCTCATCTGCTTATTTCCTATGATCTTCCTGTGGCTCTCTCTCTCCTGTGTGCATTTGGGGTTTGTTTACAGAGGAACTTGGAAATGTGAAATGCGTGTTTGTTTAATTCCTGACTGTGGAACAACATCAATATAAAACAGGCACATTAACTTCAATGTCAACAACCTAAACCCACAACCTAACTCTAAGCTGCTTTCTCTTAGGGGGGTGAGGGAGGGAGGGAGCAGTTCAGTCTCCGTGCCTCAAGCCTGTCCTGGACTGGAGGGAGCACCCTTTCTCTTAGGGGGGTGAGGGAGGGAGGGAGCAGTTCAGTCTCCGTGCCTCAAGCCTGTCCTGGACTGGAGGGAGCACCCTTTCTCTTAGGGGGGTGAGGGAGGGAGGGAGCAGTTCAGTCTCCGTGCCTCAAGCCTGTCCTGGACTGGAGGGAGCACCCTTTCTCTTAGGGGGGTGAGGGAGGGAGGGAGCAGTTCAGTCTCCGTGCCTCAAGCCTGTCCTGGACTGGAGGGAGCACCCTTTCTCTTAGGGGGGTGAGGGAGGGAGGGAGCAGTTCAGTCTCCGTGCCTCAAGCCTGCCCTGGACTGGAGGGAGCACCCTTTCTCTTAGGGGGGTGAGGGAGGGAGGGAGGGAGCAGTTCAGTCTCCGTGCCTCAAGCCTGCCCTGGACTGGAGGGAGCACCCTTTCTCTTAGGGGGGTGAGGGAGGGAGGGAGCAGTTCAGTCTCCGTGCCTCAAGCCTGCCCTGGACTGGAGGGAGCACCCTTTCTCTTAGGGGGGTGAGGGAGGGAGGGAGCAGTTCAGTCTCCGTGCCTCAAGCCTGCCCTGGACTGGAGGGAGCACCCTTTCTCTTAGGGGGGTGAGGGAGGGAGGGAGCAGTTCAGTCTCCGTGCCTCAAGCCTGCCCTGGACTGGAGGGAGCACCCTTTCTCTTAGGGGGGGGTGAGGGAGGGAGGGAGGGAGCAGTTCAGATGGATGGAGGGAGGGAGCAGTTCACTTTCCAGTGTGTGTGTAGCATGTCCTTGTGAGTCTGTGTGAATGTCTGCCTCTGTCTTCAGCTCTATAGGCCCATGGAAGCTGTTCAGTCCCCTAGACTTTATGTTCGAGCGACTAAGAGGGAGGAAGGAAGCAGGGCCTAGAGGAAGCTTTTAGAGAGGAAAGTTAATCAAATAGCCCCGTTATTGGAGGTGCGCAGCAAGGCTAGATTACTGTAAACAGCCAGCTGCAGCGCACTGCCAAGCAAGCCTTTAGCGTGTGAACTGCAGGATCATTTCCTATTGCAGTCCGATCAAGTGATCATTGAACCAAGATACCCAGTTTTAGTTAAAGGACTTGATTGTTTGTTTGTTTTTTTTAATGATGTTTACTTGAGATACTGGGACCCAGGAGTACACAGGAAAGAATGAAGTGTGATTGACATCCATTTCATTTGAAGATGTATTTAAAAAAAATAAATAATAATAATTAGCTTTGATTTTCGCCTCTCCCTGTTGCATGCATTTAAAGTCACTGCATTACATAGCAATGCCCCTGCAATCTGTCACACAATTAATCAGTTTCACAATGTTTCAATAGTAAGAGTCATTCAGAAATAAACCCTTTACTCTAAAGGCCAGTGATTTATTACAATGTTTTGTGAGCTCCCAGGAGCAAGCCCAGCTAGATCACTCTGTGTGGAGCTGTCTGGCCCATCAATGGTGCTCAGCTGTACAGATGGGGGCCAATGTGTTTAACAGGTTACATGGTAAAAGATTACTTGGGGAAATCCAGTTGGCTGAACATCCCTAGTCCCCCCTCCACCTTCACACTGCAGAAACTGAGACACCCTGCCTGCCTAAAACTACAGGGGCCTGGCAAAACAGTTCTACATTCGAGACGTTTCCAGTTCGAGGAAAAGTTGAACTAGACGATTATGAGGAGGGTAGTGAGAAGGGATTTAAAAATCCGTAGCATGACAACTTTTGAGTCAAACAGGGCAATGCAATAATATTGTTAAATGCGGCACCTCCATATATCCGTGTGTTGTTCTGCTCTGTAATAATTCGGCTTCCTTCTGGGTTCAGTCCAGGCCTCGACTCTGGTGGGTTGACCGGGGGGGTTTGGTGGGGGGGGGCTTCTTTCTTATCAGACTGACCCAGCCAGCTTAGAGCCTCTTATCAGCTGGGAACACATTGTTTAAGAGCATCCTCCTGTATATTGAGCAAAGGAAATCTCTTTGCAACACAGCAGCTACCAGCCAACCAGAAAACTCTGCTGAGCTCAGAGAGAGAGAGAGAGAGAGAGAGCGAGCTAGGGAGGGAGGCAGCAGGCAGTCATAGTTGGACTAACCGCAGCAAGGAAGCACATTAGCGCCCTCTTCTTTACACCAGACCTCGACCTGCCTCACTTCGTTTCTTTTTCGGTCTACGAGCGGTCTGTGTTCAGAGGAAGATCTAACATAGGAAATCTTCAGAGTTTTCTTAGAAAGTTGTTACCCGGGCTTCGTCTGAGCAACCCCAAAGAGAACGTCGCTGGTGACATGCAATCTGTTGCTTGTGTCTCGCTCTGAGGTGCTCTGACACACGGACTCCTGTGCATGTGTGTCTGAGTGCAAGGGCAGCAGTCTCGCTCTGAGGTGCTCTGACACACGGACTCCTGTGCATGTGTGTTTGAGTGCAAGGGCAGCAGTCTCGCTCTGAGGTGCTCTGACACACGGACTCCTGTGCATGTGTGTCTGAGTGCAA
>NW_024471564.1:28720-29713 GCF_017654505.1 Polyodon spathula | reverse complement strand
CTTTAAAATGAATACTAGCGAACAAACAGCTCTATGTAATGACGTCACAAGCTCAAGAAAATGGTAGGCACAAAAATTTTCTTGCTCCAAAAAAAAAAGTACAATGCATTTCCATCTATTTTTGGTATTCACTCGCTCTAGCGAAGAGCCAGCCTCGCTGAGCACTCTGAGTATTTTGTAAGCTGTCTGTTGTGTAGCATGACTATGCCGAGCCCTGCATATGATATGATTTAAGATGAGTTTCCGCTATTATATCTGGGCACAAACGTTTTCCAGCAACCTACAGAATTAACCAATATTGTATCATAAAGTCTAATATAACCTTACTGACGCTTCATAAGACATTTTTTTTTTCTCCCTGTACAAAGTTATGATAATCTTATACCAAATATGTCACACACATTGTTTTAATTGCGAGACTAGTTAACGAAAGATACTAAACGTTTATATACGAACACAGACATGCTGGGGTCACGTGACTGCAGCCTCGTCTGCCCAGTTCTGAATCTTGTCTAGATCATTTTGAAGGACCTTTGCTGCTGCAACAGTGTTTTGCCACTCCTCCTACTTTTGTGTCGTCTGCAAATTTAACAAGTTTGCTTACTATACCAGAATCTAAATCATTAATGTAGATTAGGAATAGCAGAGGACCTAATACTGATCCCTGTGGTACACCGCTGGTTACCACACTCCATTCTGAGGATTTTCCTCTAATCATTACTTTCTGTTTTCTAAATGTTGTTAACCACTCCCGAATCCATGTACGTTTGTTTTCTTGAATCCCTACTGCGTTCGGTTTTGAGAATTCATCTTTTATGCGGGATTTTTTTAAAAGCTTTCTGGAAATCCAAATAAACCATATCATATACTTTGCAATTATCCATTATCAATGTTGCATCCACAAAAAAATCAAGCAAGTTAGTTAGGCAAGATCTCCCTTTCCTAAACATCCATGTTGACTGTCTCCCAGTACCCTGTACCATATAGGTAATT
>NW_024471564.1:0-22092 GCF_017654505.1 Polyodon spathula | reverse complement strand
TTCTTGGGACTAGCGGGCTATTATAGAAAGTTCATCCCGAGTTTCGCTACGCTCGCTGCTCCCTTGACAGACCTCACCCGGAAGGCTGCCCCAAATACGGTTCAGTGGACGGAGTCGTGCCAGAGGGCCTTTCTCGCCTTGAAGCGGAGGCTGTGTAGTAAGCCAGTACTATGCAGCCCGGATTTTGGTAAGAGGTTCACCCTGCAGACGGATGCGTCAGAGACAGGTCTCGGGGCAGTGTTGTCGCAGGAGGTTCGGGGAAGCGAGCACCCAGTCCTGTATATCAGCAGGAAGCTCCTTCCCCGCGAGAAAAATTATAGCACCATCGAGAAGGAGTGTCTCGCGGTAAAATGGGCAGTCGAGTCACTCCGGTACTACCTCCTGGGGCGACACTTCACCCTGGTTACAGATCATGCCCCCTTAGCATGGCTTCACCGGATGAAAGATAGCAATGCCAGAATCACGCGGTGGTACTTGGCCTTGCAGCCCTATGCCTTCAGGGTAGTCCACCGAGCAGGAAAGCTGCATCAAAACGCAGACTTTTTCTCTCGGGAAGGCATGGGGGTGTAAGATTTTCGAATGAACCGGTGGTGTCATTCTGAGGGGAAGGATATGTAACAGGGAGAGATCTGTGCTGACTCTGCTGGCGTGTTCACGGGCTGCAGGAAGAGGGCGGCAGTCGCCCAACAACCGCCTGTGAGTCATGGCAGTGACACGGGGAGGTGGGAAAGTGTGAGTGTGGACTTTCCCCCTCTCTGAATGGCCGAGAGGCGGGTCTTGGGTGATTGTCGGTCCTATAAAATAACGCTCTGTTGTTTCCTCAGGTCTGCCCACTTAGACGCGCTAAGGGTGCGGACACTTTGATTCGGGACCGGGAATCAGCGAGACAGAGAGAGAGAGCGGGGAACCCTTGGGCAGACCCCGGCGTATTGTAAAAGAGCAGGCTAGATAGCCGACAGAGTAGGACGGTGATCCGGGTCGTGCGGGTAGCGGCGACCGGGATAACGCTGCCGAGTGCAGCACCTTTTATTTGTAGTTTTATTACTGTTTTATTTTCCCTTGTTCTTTTCGCCTTCTGTTTTCATTATTATTTCTTTGAGCACCTGCGAGTGCATTTGCGGTTCGTGTACCAGCTGTGGTATTTCCGTGGTGCTGTCTATCATCGTTGATAGGCAGCCCACGGTCAACAGTGCCCTCTGCCGGAGAGAAAAAAAATAACTTGTCTAAAATAAAACTAGGCACCTGTGTGGTGTTTCCCGAATACACCTGTCTGTCTCCTGGTCAGTGAATTACCCACACCCCTTTCACACTCCCATATACTGCCCATACTGTATAAAGACATAACTGCATGTAGTGCAGCTTGTAGGACAAAAGTATTTGTATTTTTCATAGATGACTCCCAAAGAGCTGCAGAGGTTACAAGAAGCCTGGGAGAGATGATTGTGAGGGACCTCCAGCCAATCTCAATTGTTGAGGATAGAGGTTTTAATGCATTTGTCAAGACCCTTGATCCGCGCTATAAAATCCCAAGCCGCAAACGCTTGATGGAGGGTACAACTGCCGACATGTATAAAGACTGTGAAGACAAAGAAAGGGCAAATTGTCAATGTGCACACAGTGTGGTTCTCACTACAGTCGTGTGAAGTTCAAGGCCACAGAGGCATATTTGACTGTGTCCTGTAATTTCATTGACAACTGGCAAATGCAGGAGTTTGTTTTATAAACCTGTAGTTTCTATGGACAGCATACAGCTGACAACAATGGTTTAGAGCTAATAAGAATAACAGATGAATGGGGCATAGCTCAGAAGGTGGTTGCAGTTGTTACAGACAATGGTGCAAATATGGTTTCTGCAGTGCACAAGGCTGGGTGGAAGCACTACCCCTGTTTCGCCCACACCTTAAACATGGTGATAAAAGATGGAATTAAAGCTGTTCCTGAAGTTGTTCAGCTCCTGGAGAAATGCAGCGGCATTGTATCTTTTTTCCACCACAGCACGAAAGCCACAGAGAAGCTCAAATACAAAAGCAACTGAAGGTGGCAGAGCATAAACTGATTCAGTCAGTAGAAACAAGGTGGAATTCTGTATTCTACATGTTGGAAAGACTCCATGAGCAGAGGGAAACAGTTACCACAGCCCGCTGTCTACTTGGAAAGAACACCCTTTGCTAAAGCAATGAAGAGCTATCCACGATCCACCTTACCATTGAGGCCCTGAGACCCTTCGAAGAGGCAACGCGGGAAGTTTCAGCCGAAAAACATGTTTCCGTCTCAAAAGTGATTTCCCTTGTGTCACTACATCTCAGAGCAGCTGCAGCCACTGAGCGTCAAGGCAGCTCCCTTGCCACAGAACTGGCACTGCAATGTCAACACAGATTCCGAGGGATTGAAACCTTTCACAGTCTCGCTGCCAGCACGTTCTTGGACATAAGGTTTAAAAACCTTGCATTTCGTGACAGAGACAATGTGGAAACTATGAAAAAGCGAATGCTCACTGAAATGCAGGAAGTCCATCAGCCCACTTCAGAGTCACCACCGCCACTTCAGCACCTGTGCCAAGCTCTGCCTCTGCACCTATGCCAAGATTTGCCTCACCAGTGACTCCTGCATCTACCCCAAGCTCTGCCCCAGCTACAGTAAAAGGAGGGATAGGGGCGGATTTTGACATTCAAGTTCTGTCTGCCCAACAGCACCGATCAACAGGTACTGATGCACTTATTGAAATGCGCTGTTACTTAGAGGAAAAGTTAATTCCCCGGGACCAGGACCCGTTACATTGGTGGCAAGAGCATGAGCAAACATTCCCATCCCTAAGCAGACTTGCAGCAAAATACCTGGGATTCATTGTTTCATCCGTACCCTCAGAAAAAAAATTTTCACGGGCAGGAGAGTTAGTGAGCCAAAGAAGAAACAGACTGAAAGAGGAAAATGTCAACATGCTGTTGTTTCTAAACAAAAACCTATAAATGGGGAAAGAATCAAGGTAGAGGTTGACAGTTACTTTATGCAGCCTGCATTTCAAGTGTTGCCCTCAAGTGCATCCTGCCTGGTGCTGCAAGAAGCTTCTGTGTTAAAAATTAAAAGCTAAATTAAAGATAAAGATAAATTGATGTGTTCCTAGAAATCAGAGCAGCATTTATTCTTCTTTTCTTCTTAAGAGATTTTTATTTTCTGTTGTTGATTTCACTTCAGGGTATCTGATTAGCCCAAATTTTCACTTGAAGTGATGTGAAGAATAACACCTGAAAAGGATAATAATATAATTGAACATTTGTTGAACGTTATCGAACATGCGTTTTATAATTGCTGTTATTAAACAGAAAACAAAAAGAGAAGTCTGATCATTGGTAGTTTATTTAATACTAATGCAAAGGCTTTCAAATATAATTTTTGATGTCTGCATTTACCAATTTTCACTGTAGAAATCACAAAGATTTCCCCTTTTTATGTATATAAGAAGACTTTTAAAAGTATCGGTATTGGTATTGGGATACTAGCCTTGGTATTACTTGGTATCGGATCGGAAAGAAAATCAGTGGTATCGCCCATCCCTACCCAATACAGCTGTCTTTGTGACAGCAGGTGAATGGCGGGAGTAACTATGACTCTCATAAGGGTGGCATTGCTGGTGCTGGCTCCCCTGGGGAAGGAGCAGAGACCGTAGTCGCCTTTACCTCCTCGTGGTCCTGCCGGTAACGCCTCTCTTCGGGGGAGGCCCATCTGCATTATCTCGAGACACCATGGGTTCGCTCCGGACCGAGCGGATACCATTTCCACCGGGTCCACCTATGGCCACACGAACCGAGTCCGTGACCCCACGGACCACATATCCCAATCTCCACTCCGCTGGGATGGGCCTGCGGGCTCATGGGAGGGAGGGGGTGGACGAGGACGACTCTGAGGCTCAGTTTCTTCTGCCAGAATCCCAGCCCCTCACCGGCTCGCACTTGGGGGGTGCCGTTGGTGTTGCTGAAGGTGGAAAGAATCCTGTGGAAGAGATGGAGGTCAGCCAATTGGTAGTAGAGCCGAAAAGCGCCTTCGAGGCCATGGAAATGGGAGGGCCATGACGTAGAGCCCTCCTTAATCTCACCCACAGAGGAGTTGTCCGATGACGATGGGGGAGAAGACATTACCGGGGTAATTAGAATCGAGCTGCCTGATCCTGACATTTCCTGTGGCATGTGCGAATTACACCTGGGCAAGGTGTCCCAGGCTGTTAAACACTATAGGATTAGGCACAGCCCTGTTTGCCTGGAATTCTGCTGCCGAAAGAGTGGGAGGACAAGTGACAATAGCCATTCCATCTCCTGTCATGCATCGAAATGCAAGGGCCAGCGTGAGAGTAGTCGCAGAACATCGCTACCATGGGGCTGCGAAGAGTGTCAGCTTCGCTTCGCGACTAAAATCGGCTTGTCCCAACACAAACGGCACAGGCACATCACGCTCAGGAATTTGGAAAGGATCTCGGCGACGCAGGCGGTGAGCACTGGAACAAAGGTCCGTCCCAGCGCCTGGTCTGCAAAAGAGATCGAAGCACTTAGTAGGCTCCAATCCAAGTACGCCAGACAGAAAAAGATTAACTTGCTGATAGCAAGACAGCTGGCCTCCACATCTGCGAAGCAGGTGAACAATAAAAGTAGGTATATTCGGCTGATGTTCAAACGCAATTACCGTGCAGAGATCAACCCAGCTGATCTTGAGGCCATCTCAGAACCCCCCCCCCATCCAAGATTCGGAGTAAAAGAAAAGCTGAAAGGCCTGGCTCTGAAACGAATTGCAGACGCCGCGGGGGAACTGGAGGCCAACATGCCGGTGATTGCGGCCTGGCTGAGGGACTCAGACCAGGTCAGTGCCCTGGTCGAATCCTTGGCGTCAAGTCTGATTCAAATGCTGAATTCAGGTGGAACAGCAACTCGCAGGGCAACTCGTAGGGCAGCCCCTCCTCGGACAGGAAGGGTGAAGAGGAGATTGATACGGCAGGTCGAGAGATCTTGGATGCGGACAAGGGCGCTGAGAAGAGGTAGATATGCCCTACATCAGCTGATGTTTGTCAAGGACACCTCAAGACTCTCAGCGCTTATCCTAGATGGAACCAAAAATCAACGCTGTAGTATCCCACTTGAAGAGGTTCACAGCGTGTTCAAAGACAGGTGGGAGAACGGAGTGGCTTTCGGAGGGCTTGGCCAATTAAAATCCTCGGGACAGGCAGACAATGCACCCTTCGAGTCCTGGATAACAGCGGATGAAGTAAGACTAAACCTCAGCCGGGCCAAAAACCTAGCTGCTGAGGGTCCGGACAGGATCAATAAGCAGAAGATTATTGACTTGGACCCAAGTGGCGAGAGGTTGGCGCAGGTCTTCAACACATGGCTGTGCATGGGAGTCATCCCTAAAGTCTTTAAAAAAGGTCGTACAATACTAATCCCAAAAACCATGGACCGAGAGGGTCTGTTGAACATCGGCAACTGGAGACCGATTACAATAGGGTCCATGGTTTTGAGGCTCTTTTCCAGGATCTTGACGATGAGGCTGGCGCGGGCCTGCCCACTCAATCCTAGACAGTGGGGATTCATATCATCCCCTGGCTGCTCAGAAAATCTCAGGGTTCTGCAAGCCCTTTTCCGGCACAGCAAAAAGGAGCGCAACCCTGTTGCAGTAGTATTTGTCGACTCTCACAAGCATATCCTGTGTGCTCTAAGACAGAGAAATGTGGATAGTCACGTGATGGGAATCATCCAGAATTCCTATGAAAACTGTGCCACCTCAATCGATGTAGGTGGTCAGGAGACACCTCTCATTAACATGAAAGTAGGAGTCAAGCAGGGCGATCTCATGTTGCCCCTGCTTTTTAATCTAGCACTGGATCTCCTAATCTAAGCGCTGGAATCCATTGGATGCAGATACAAGGTGGGGACCTCCGAACTGTCCACCCTCACTTTTGCAGATGATCTGGTGATGATGAGTAGCTCGTGGGACGGTACGGTTGACAATATCAGGATCCTGGAGTCATTCTGCAGCCTTACTGGTCTGGCAGTGCAAGCTAAAAAGTGCTATGGCTTCAAGATCGGACCAAGGACTCATGTACAATTAATGACTGCTAGAAATGGCACACTGATGGGGTAGAGCTCCAAATGCAAGGTGCCGGGGAGATAGTCAAGTACTTGGGTGTCAAGGTCGATCCCTGGTTAGGGATCACAAAGCCTACACTGGGCAAGCAGCTCCAGAACTGGACTGGAAAGATCCGAAGGGCACCCCTTAAACCTACCCAGAAAGTTACCATCTTGAACAGCTATGCCGTACCGTGTCTTATCTATCTGGCGGATCACTGCGACTGCAAGGGGAGTGCCTTGAAAACGCTCGATGCCCTTATCAGAAAAGCCGTGAAGACTTGGTTGTACCTTCCGGCTTACACCCGTAACGGCTTGCTATGCTCAGGCCTAAAAGACGGTGGGCTAAAGCGGGCGGCAGCGCCGGAGGAATGCCGAGTCTTGCTCTTCCGCACATGGAGCGAGAAGAAGCTCCCCTGGAGCTGCTGATCACCCCATCAGTAGATGTCCA
Source organism: Polyodon spathula (assembly GCF_017654505.1). NCBI lineage: Eukaryota > Metazoa > Chordata > Actinopteri > Acipenseriformes > Polyodontidae > Polyodon > Polyodon spathula. The sequence continues at coordinate 15,534 of NW_024471564.1, read as the reverse complement.
ATTCTGTGCAATTGGCGACAGGAGGAATTCTTGGTGTGAACCAGGCTGCCTGTCCAAGTTGTCGGTATACGACAGTTCAGAAAGGATAAGGTTAGCAATGCTTGGATCAGAGATCATAGGGGTTTCCGGCAATGCCAGTATATCGCTGCATTGCAACTGAGGGCCAACGTACACCCAACAGGAGAGTGCCTCAGCAGAGGTAGGGCCAAGGACCTTGCTGCTTGCAGAACATGCCACGCTGAATTGGAATCCTGTTCACACATCTTGGGACAATGTCCAAGCGTCCAGGAGCCAAGAATTGTCCGTCACAACAAGATTTGTGATCTACTGACCCTCAAAGCCGAAATGGGGGCATGGAGAGTGCACAAGGAACCTCACCTTAGGGATGAGAATAGGGATCCAAGGAAACCCGACCTAGTGTTCTCTAAAGGAAGGAAAACCATGGTGGTCAATGTAACTGTTAGATTCGAGTATGCCAACGACACCCTGGAAAGAGCTGAGACTTTTGTCCAGGCATCGAGAATGGACGGTCAGATGGACAAACAACCCCCACCCCCCCCGCCCCCCCCCCCCGCCTCGGCATTGCCATCATGTTGTCAGCACTTGCAGGAGCGGCCGGGGGGGTGTTGATGATGCTCTCAGGAGCAGGACTGCCCCTCCGAAACCGTCGACATCACCAGAGCCTCGGTCGGCACTTTGTCCATTTTCAGAAGCTTAGCTGGGAACCGACACCAGGGCGGCAGTGGAAACTGCTGCCGGGGTCTTGGAACTGTCCCCCAGGCGGTGGAAGCTGCGGCCAAGGGTCCTGGAACTGTTGCCCGGGTCCCAGAAGCCAGCACTGAGCGGCGGAAGCTGCTGCTGGGGTCGTGGAACAGTTCGCTGGCAGTAGAAGCTGGAGCTTGGGTGGCTACATGACCAGAGCCCACGAAGCCATGGTCATGTAACCTGTTCCCCCGAGGACAAGGTCACGTAATCGGTTCCCTGAAGCCATGGTCAGGTATCTGGTCCTGCAGGAACAAGGACATGGTCATGTAACTGCTACGTTCTCTGGCTGGCGGTCTGTGGCCACGGTCATGTAGTTTTCCGAAATCTCTTATCTTTAACATGACGTGACCAGAGTCCCGAGTTTTTTCGCTCCACCAGACAGTTTTCGTTTGCCCCGGTCACGTGCCCTATCTAACATGACGTGACCATAGCCACCAAGGGTCCGTTTCTGGAAGTCCGCTAAGGGTGCGTTCCGAAGGCTCCGGCCGTGTGGTGGCGAGGGTTTTTAGGCCTAAATCGGCGTCTTGCTCCCTTAGGTCTCGGAGCCTGCAGATACAATGGGGGAGGGTCCGTGGAGATTTTGGCCGACAGACTTTTTAGAACCAAAAATTTGACTAAGTCAGGACGGAAGTCACCTATGCATGCCTAGCAGAGCTTGAGGCTGCCTTTGGAGGCTCGGTACCGGGCAGGAATTGACGGATACACACATTCCCCGGCTACCTTCCTCCTTTATGTTGATTCATTTCCTTCACTTTGTAGCGGTAGATTGACAGATTGATGGCGACGTGGTGCGGGGTTTGAGTTGACGGCTACCCACAGTCCCCGGCTACCTTCCTACTTGGTCGGGCTCCAGTTCCTCGGCCAGGGAGCGGCTCAGCCACCGAGTTAGCGGCTGTGTAATGGACCTTAAGGCGTTACCTCATTTTCACCAGCAGTTATCGCACAAACATGTGGTGGTCCAGATGGACAATACTACAGTTGTAGCCTACATAAACCACCAAGGCGGCCTGCGCTCGCCGGGCCTTCACCACGCAGCGCACAGCCAGATGCAGTGATACAGACACTATAGTCTGCTAGGGCGCATAGCACTAGAGCCCAGTATACATTTAAATGGAAAGATTTCCAGAACTGGTGCATTGCCGAAGGTCACAATCCGACGACCTGCCCTATTGAGACAATATTAACCTTCTTACAACACCTGTTTGATGCAGGAAAATCAGCATCCACTTTGAAGGTATACCTGGCAGCAACATCAGTGTGCCATGAAAAAACTGACTCTGTGTCCCCTGGGGCACACTTCCTGGCAATGCAATTTCTTAAAGGGGATCAGAGGCTTCATCATCCCATGAAAAGCTTAGTCCCCAAGTGGGATCTGCAACTGGTATGGGTCCTTATGGGTCCCCCTTTTGAGCCCATGGCGTCAGCAGAGCTGTGCCCTGTTTCTTTGAAGGTGGCGTTTTTAATAGCCATTATATCTGCTAGACAAGTAGGTGAGCTTCATACACTGTCCATCGATGACACATGTTCTGTTTGTGCATGTAAGTACCTCTCAATTAACTCTATATAACACCTAAAATATTGCGTGCGGCTGATACAAAACCTTTCTTTTGAGCTTTGATCTTTTTTTGGGGGTGCAAAATATTTGACAGCTATTATCTCCTTACAGACAACAAACAGAGACATGTTTGCTATAGAACACCAACACAAAACAAAGTAAGACCTTTTGATGCCTCCTTGTACGTGGTGTGTTTGTGAATAAACACGGCTGATGGGTGAAGGTCTTACGATCTACCTTTTCCCACCCTTTTAGTAAAGTGCCTCTGGTTGTACCGCGAGTACCTTCTGGGTCCCAAGCCCCAGGTCAAGAAGCTGGAGAACATTTTCACCAGCAGTTAGCGCACAAACATGTGCAGGTCCAGACGGACAATACTACAGTGGTAGCCTACATAAACCACCAAGGCGGCCTGCGCTCACCGGGCCTTCACCACGCAGCGCACAGACTCCTGTCCTGGACGCACAGAAACTTGCGTTCTATCAGGGCGGTTCACCTCCCTAATGTGGACAACAAGGCATCAGACCTCCTGCCCAGAAGAGCTCCAGACAGCGCGGAATGCAGACTGCACTCTCAGGTGGTGAAACAGATTTGGGAGAGGTTTCGTACTGCACAAGTCATCCTCTTTGCCACAGCCGAGTCCTCTCATCACCCCCTATGGTTCTCTATGGAGACGTGAGCCCCCTGGGAGTAGATATGCTAGATCACCCCTGGCAACAGGGGCTCGTGTATGCATTCCCTCCGCTACCACTGTTTTTTTTTTTTTTTTAGAAAACCTAATTTACACCCCCACCATCATAATCCCCCCACAATTACCCAAAATACCAGGCAATTGTGTTGTTTAAAATAAAATAAAAATATGTTGCTTTTAAAAATTGAGATATTCCCTTTCTTTTTTCTGAGTGTTGTCTGGTTTGATAAGTATAGGCAAAGACAGTGTGAGTTAAAAGCATCATTATGCATTGATATTACTGAACATTATAAACATGATTAAAAATGCAACTACTGCCACCCCATCATATCAAACTTTGGGGGGAGGGCGGACTGTAAACGAGGCAACAATCAGTGGTACAGTGCATCTAACAGCACAATCCCTGGAACAAAGAACAGCAAACAAGAAAAGATCACTGCGATCGCCTTGCTCTACCGGAGAAAGAAAAAAACTTAAGCTTGCTGTTGGTCCATGACATCCTCAAGAAAAGAAGGTACGGCGAATATCATCGGCTGATACAGGAGCTCCGGTTTGAGAAAGTTTGAGGTTTGATTTCAAACATACTTAATATTGTATTATTCAGCTCTGGAAAATCAGAAATCAGAACCACAAGCTTTTTTTCCGTTGTATTTTTTTTTTTTTTTCTTCCTCGCAAAGGAGCCTCCTACTTCCCCCTGATCTGCTGCTGGTAGTTTACGTCACGGCGCAGCGAGAGTTGAAAATATTTTATTATTTTATCGCCTTCACTGCAAACAATTGCTTGTGCCGCACCGCGTCCGGTGTGAACACCCCTTAAGAGACAAACTGTAGTTTCAGTTGTTTTTTAAATCTTGTTAAGAACAGCTTATATTGAGTCTATAACACCTCAAACCTCTTACAAACCTCTGTTATTGCTTCTTAAAATGCACAACAAATTCAGACAATCCAGATGACCACTGAACACTACAAACAGCATGATGTGCAGACAGCTGCTGGAGTGTTGCATGTTCAGCAATATGAAGGAGCTGGAAAGCAACAGCCTGGGTTGAATTTGCCTCTACAGTGTTTGCTGTTCCAGCCTGGGTTGAATTTGCCTCTACAGTGTTTGCTGTTCCAGCCTGGGTTGAATTTGCCTCTACAGTGTTTGCTGTTCCAGCCTGGGTTGAATTTGCCTCTACAGTGTTTGCTGTTCCAGCCTGGGTTGAATTTGCCTCTACAGTGTTTGCTGCTCCAGCCTGGGTTGAATTTGCCTCTACAGTGTTTGCTGTTCCAGCCTGGGTTGAATTTGCCTCTACAGTGTTTGCTGCTCCAGCCTGGGTTGAATTTGCCTCTACAGTGTTTGCTGTTCCAGCCTGGGTTGAATTTGCCTCTACAGTGTTTGCTGCTCCAGCCTGGGTTGAATTTGCCTCTACAGTGTTTGCTGCTCCAGCCTGGGTTGAATTTGCCTCTACAGTGTTTGCTGTTCCAGCCTGGGTTGAATTTGCCTCTACAGTGTTTGCTGTTCCAGTCTGGGTTGAATTTGCCTCTACAGTGTTTGCTGCTCCTGGGTTGAATTTGCCTCTACAGGTTGAATTTGCCTCTACAGTGTTTGCTGCTCCAGTCTGGGTTGAATTTGCCTCTACAGTGTTTGCGCTTCTTTGAGTTTTCCACCATGAATAATGTATATTTTTTCAAAACGTGAAAAATACCGGTACTGTCTCGAGATGGTCTTAATTGAACAGAAATCTCGTGTCTCGTGATGAGTTTGCAATACTGCTGTGGGTTAATTGCATTCGTTCAGTGGTGTAAGCGCAGTTTCGAAGTTTCAGACTAAAATAAACATTACGAACCACGTGATTTTTTTTTTCATAAGTTACTGTATTTGAAACTTATTTCAGACTTGTCTCTGGTTGAGTTGGAGAGAAAGATCAGCTCGTTTTTGTGCACAGGCAGACTGATCTACTTTACATAACATCTATTTTTCAACTACCTGATTTTTGTAATCGCTGTTACATTAGTTTTCATAGTTTTTTATTTTATATTAAGTTCTACCATTCCTAATTTATAAAAAAAAAAAACGTTTTCTTTTTTTTTTTTAAATACAGTTTGAATTATTTATTGATTTCCATCCCTCTGAAAATTTTTCTTCATATGATTTGATTGTAATTATTGACTTAAATTTTATTTTCTCCTGGTCCATTTAAAAACGGTTTTTATAATTATTTGATCTGATTTATTTTCCTGTTCCACATTGAAGGAGTTGCGATTTTGTTTAGTATTTATTTATATATTTTTTCTCTCCCCACCACACCCTCCTGAAAGCTTTTCGTGGTCTCCTTTTTCTCCCTAAAATTTGAATGTAATTATTGATTATAATTTTATTTTCTCTGGTCCATTTAAAAACGTGTTTGTAACTATTTCATTTGTTTTTTTCCTGTTGTTTATTTTTTACATTGTTAAAAAACAAAATATTTCATTTTTCTTCTGCTCCATTCAAAAAAAAAAAAAAACTATTATATTCGAATTCGCAATTCTTTTTTTTTTTTTTTTTTAACGACTTGGCTTTACAACGTGTTTGTGTTTTTATTGAATTGTTCGTCTCCCCTCAAAACACACGTTGTGATTGTGTAGGATCTCGTTTTATTATTGCATGTTTAAGTGTATAATTGTATTTGTAGTGGGCAGTGCAGGTTAGTTATTTTGTGTTGAAAATGTCAAGGCGGCGGCTCAGTGCTGAGTGTTTTATCTTTGATGTGTCGCGGTTGTTAATCGTGATTTCGAGTCTGCTTGAACGCTAACGGGTTTAAAACAAGCTGCGTGAAGATTTAGTTTCTGTTCAATGAGGACCGAATTTTTTTTTTTTAAAGTGTTATTTTGATTAGGAGGTGTGTTTTGTTAAATTAGTTTTGGAGGAATATTTTCTGTATTTTTGAGGCTGTCGTGTCCGACGCCATTGTAACTGGTCACGTGTGTGGGGAAAAAGTTGAAACCTGGTGGGATTTTTAAAAAACATTTTTTTCCCCAGTGGTGTAAGCTCGATTAGATGCTAAAACAAATTGTGGAATGTAAGAGAAAAAGCCCATAAGGTCGAAACCTTTCGTATATAAGAGGTGAGTGCTTGCGGTCTATTTAGGGTTGTATAATTTTAATTTATAATTATATATTAAGTGTTTTCCACTATTTTTAAAAAATCTTATCATGCTGGATCATTGTAGCTAAGGGACCAGAGTACCCAAATATTCAAATATCTTGTAGTTTTTAAGTTATAATTTTTTTTTTAAAAGGTACTTTCTCTGTAATTCACTAGTGCTTTGAAGGGGACGCTTGACTTTTTAGGTGTCCATGAGGACAGAGGAAGTCCATAAATATATATATATATATATATATATATATATATATATATATATATATATATATATATATATATTTTCTCTTACTATTCTCTTTCTTATACCTAGTCACTATCATTAGACTTCCAAAAGGACACGTGGAAGTCCATAAATAGACACATTTTCCCTAACTATTCACTTTTTTTTTTTTTTTTTTTTTCTGGTCATATGAAGTGCCTATAGAAAGTCCACACCCCCTTGTTCACCTTTTCTCTGCCTTTATTTGGAATTAAAATGCATTAACATATTTTTCTTCTGGAAAAAAAAACAACTCTAGAAATGTGTAGAAAATTAATTAAAAATTAATTAAAAATAAAAACTGAAATAGCTTGGTTGGATCCCCTCGCCTTTGTAATAGCAATCCTAAATTAGCTCAGGTGTAACTAGTCACCTTCAAAGTCACACACCAAGTTAAGTGGTCTCCACCGGTGTTAAATCTTAGTGATTCATGTGATTTCAGGATAAATTCAGCAGTTCCTGTAGGTTCTCTCTGCTGGGTAGTGCATTTCAAAGCAAAGACTACAACCATGAGCACCAAGGCACTTTCAAAAGAACTCCGGGACAAAGTTGTTGAAAGGCACAGATCAGGGGATGGGTATAAAAAAATATCAAAGGCCTTGAATATCCCTTGGAGTGGAAAAAGCCTCATTTAAATGCATGAAACTCTGAGGCACTGACACAACAAAATGTGAAAAAAGTTCAAGGGGGTGTAGACTTTCTATTGGCACTGTGTATGGCCTTACTTTGGTCTTTATGGGTCCAAAGTTATTGTATGATGTTGGTCACTAAAAATCATGGGGAGAGGTCCCAGACATAATATTTTTGGATGTTATCACTTTCTTTGACCTTTATGGGTCCAAACTTGAGCCCCAGCCGTTGCAGCCAGACACTTGGGGTTTGGCACACTTACAGGGATAATGCACCCCAAATATCAGACCTCCAGGCCCTAAGGTTGATTTTTTACTAATATTTGAAATATTAAATTTCACCCTAAGACTTATCATGGGTGGAATGTACTGTACAGGGCCAAAATAAAAACTACAAGTCCCACCGGCTCCAAACTCTGGGGCTGGGTACAAGCTTCGCAAAGAGAGTACCTGCTAAATTTCATCCATCTGGCTCATCCACAACCACAGTAACTAGCAAAAAACATCGTATTGTAGCTTTGAAGAGGCCTATTCTTACAGGTGACATCACAGCCATACACTTGGGCACACGTACAGATCCCCACCTTGGGATGACACACCCAGATTTTAGGCAATTTATTCTCAATGGGACAAAAAATAGTGATTTGACCTGCCGCCGCTACCCAGCCATTAAAGCCAGACACTTGGGATTTTGCACACTGGTAGACCCCGACCCAGAGATAATGCACCCGATTTCCAGACCTCCAGACCCCCAGACCCCATGGGTAATGAATTTTAAAAATATTAAATTCTCCCATTGACTTACAATGGGAGAAAATATGCACTTTTTGGGGCATCTCTTGCGCTAGGAACGTCCTATCTGGACGGTTCAGGTACCGTTGTGCTCAGGGTGACACCCCCCCAGACGAGCAGAGGTGTGTTCCCCCCCCACAACGACACCTGGTCCCTGGGATCTCTTTGGGAACCATACCACTCTATCCAACTCCCAAAAATAAGCATATCAAAACTTTTGACCCATAAGGGTAAAAAAAAAAAAAAAAGGATCACGTTCAAAAATGTTATGTCAGCAAGTCTCAGGGACCCCCAGAACCCGAGATATAGCACCCTGAAAAAATGTCTATGGGGAATCTCATTATAAAACACCTTCGGGGTAAAGCACACCGTCTGCCGTAGGGGTGTCCTACGAACCCGTGGCTTGTGTCTTTCTTTAGCTAAGACTCTTGTGCACTTTGTGGGATTAGACCTGTCAAGACTGATTTATAAGAAAAAAATATTGACAGAATTCTGCATTACATGCATAAACGGGCAATTAAAATTGGGTGTTTATTTTTTTTTGATAATCCTTTGTGTATATGCTTCTAGTAACAGCGCCACTCACTCTTTATTGGCTAGGATTATGTAATGTTTATAACATAATTCCATAATTATTAAACAGTTTTGTAATCATAGTTTTGGACATGTTTAGGGACCAGTATCACACTTATGGCCGTCCATGTGACTTCAGGGACCATACCACTGTATCCAACACCCCAAAAAAACTTTGACCCATAAACCATATATATATATATATATATATATAATACGATGGATGTTATAGAAATACGACTCCCGTTACAAGCAGTGTAACCAAACCACAATTACGCTCACTATTTAGCGTAGCAGTCGAATAGAAACTTGTGAATGGTCTTGTTTTGTAGCTTGCTAAGGTGATAGCACCAACTTTCAACCACGTTTCATATACGTTTTCATAGTAAAAACTGACACACAGGAGTGTATTCATTATTTTTTTTATTTTTAATTTTTTAATAAAACAAAATGAAAACTAATTTAAATTTAAAAAAAACGCCTATTCCTCCCCAGAGCCAAATGTAATGATGTGCGCCAGACCGCAAACCCTTTGTCTGTGTCCAGCACCTCCACGACCTGGAATAACAAGTAGCTGCGTGGTGTGAACAGGGTCACGTGTGCAGCACTGATCATTACGTTCACTGAGAGGATTTCCATCTGAGAACAGTTGCAAGCTGTGCTTGTCTTGGTTTAATGTTGTGTTGTTTTTACACTCACACTGCTTATGGAATACAGAATGTGAAAATTCATTTATTTTCTCATTTATTACATGAGATCAGCGGTGCCAACTTTTCAATGTGATTGGGGGTGCTAATCTCAAAACATACAAACATAACCTGCCACATACTGTAACTCTGCTACCCCCACTGTAACAGAAAAGGAATGCAACATTTCTTTCCTTTAAATGTCAAGGAGAACATGTCGCACAACGCTTCTGCTGATGAAGTCGTTTACAACATCTTCAGAGTCCAATGGAACTGACTCTCCATGACTGTGGAGCACCGTAATGCTATTCAGTCTTGTTTGAGTCATTGTTGATCTAAGGAAAGTTTTTTAGGTGGTGTAGTGCAGAGAAAAACCTCTCGCTGTTGCAGGTTGTGACTGGTATTGTTAGAACTAGTCCAATTAGTTTAAACAGCTCGGGAAACGAAATGCAAAGTGTGGGATCTGCCTTAAAGAATGACACAATGTATTGTAAATTTCTCATGCCGCTGAAGGTCTGGCGGGCTTGCACAACGACCAGCATCATATCATCTTGAGAAGTTAATACAGCACTGTCAACATCTCTTCCATAGAACTGACAAACTATTAAACCCGAATCTTACCCAATCACAAATTTCTTGCAGTAATAAATGTAAGCTTTCTTGGTCAAATCTCTCATGCAAGCCAGCGAATGCATTGTCAAATAGTTAAAAATCTTGGCACCTGTAGAAATCTTCTGCAGTGCTAAATGTGTGTTGTGCTCCACGACCTGATTCTAACCACTTTGGTACTCTGCGGGGCAGAACTGGTCCTTCAATGCTCAGATTATTTGCCAGTTCTTTTATTTGACCAGAAGTATCGAAGCTGCTCCTCAGATACTGCACGGTGGTTTTCAAATGTTCATTAACTGAAGATTCTTGCTGGAGGCTCAGAGTACTGGCTTGCAAAGCTGTATTTGCAGCATCAACATAAGAGAATAGCTTCAAAAGCAGATGCAGCATGAAATACACAGCAAACGTCTCCAGTCATGAACAAAATCCATTAGCTTTGGCACCAACTTCAGTGCAACCTTCCTTAGCAGTCATCTAAAAAAATTCTAATAATTCCCTTTAATTATCGGTAACTGATTTTAGGTTTGCTGCATGAAGGGTCCATCTAGTGGGTGCAAATGGTCGCAGGTTGTGTGTATAAGATTGTTTCAGATTTTTAAATATCGCTAATCGTTTTGGAGATGCACTTACAAAATTAATCCATTCCCTGATTTCACTGAGCACATCCCTACAGTTTGGTACATTTGCAACAATTTTGCAAAACACCTTCCCATCATCAAACCTGAGCCACATGAAGTTTGAGATCCACTTTTGTTGAAATGTTTGACCTTTCTTCGGTTTTGCACCGGTGCTTATGCTGGCTTTCTCGTCGTCGTTTAGCTCATTAGCAGATCGCTTTGCGTTGTTGTCAGTAGTCAAATTAACTACAGATACCGGGGTTTCTTTTTTTCTGTTGAGTTTGTTTTCCAAATTACGAATTTATCCATTAAAAAAACATTAGCTACACTCCAAAGTTAAATTCGTTCTTTGACGATGTGTACTGAGCAGACATGTTTTTAGCAGACAAATCAATTGTGAACAACAAAGGGGTGTTTAAAACTAAGGACCTCAATTTTAAGTTGTGGAAAATTGATTGACTGATATATAAATACTTATAATTTTTTTTTATAAGTATTAATAGTTAAATGGTTTGTGTTCTGTTTTTGTAATAGAATTAACAAACAACCAATTGCTATTCATACATTGAAACTGAACACCCCTCTCAGGAAATCGAAAAGTCCGGGTTCTACTATAGGTCATCATTGACACTATATTAGGAGAGGAAAAAATAAACGACCAATCTCTGAACCATAATTTAGTCAAATGACAGTTAACTTCGCCCCGAAGGTCCTACACAATCTGTGGGTGTCCAATTGTGCATAGTTGGTATTTTAGGTTTGCTCAATTTTTAGATGTTTTCGTGGGGTGTTTAGTAACACTTGCACAAATAATTTTTGGGGGTGCTCGAGCACCCACAGCACCCACGGAGCTGGCGCCAGTGTATGGGATATTTCTGTACTCACTCTCTTTCTCGTTATTGATCATGACTGAATTTCCGTTTTGAATCTATGTTGTACTTCATTGTCAAACTGTAAGATGAAGTGTATTTTTCAATCGCTCAGGTGAAGTATCATATATATCACTATAGAAACAAAATACAAACAAACTGTATCCTAACATAGGGGGGAAAAGAACACCATATTGAGCCCGTATATATTTATACACAATATTAAGTGTATATTTAAATATTTATATTATATTTTAGCTTATGATATTTAAATATTTATATTATAAAATTAGCTTATGGTAGTTTTTGGATTTGGCTGTTCAGGTTCTTGATTGGCAGATGAAGAGGACTGCAGAAATAGAAGGGGAAATAGACTGACAAGGTGAACCCAGGTGAAAGCTATGATCCCTTATTGATGTACCTGTTAAATCCACTTCAATCAGTGTATGAAGGGGAGACAGGTTAAAGAAGGATTTTTAAGCCTTGACACAATTGAGACATGGATTGTGTATGTGTGCCATTCAGAGGGTAAATGGGCAAGACAAAGAATTTAAGTGCCTTTGAACAGGGTATGGTAGTAGGTGCCAGACGCGCCGGTTTGAGTGTGTCAAGAACTGCAACACAGCTGGGTTTTTCACACTCAACAGTTTCCCGTGTGTATCAAGGATGGTCCACCACCCAAAGGAGATTTGGGTGGTGGACCAACAACCTAACAGATTTCCACTTCTTTCAGCAAAACACAAGAAACTGCGGTGCAGTGGGCTAAGGAATGAAAACACTGGACTCTGGAGGATTAGAAAAACATTGCCTGGTCTGATTCTAGTTCCTGCTGTTTCATGCCAATGGGAGGACTGGGTGTGGAGAAAACCACATGAGTACATGCATGGTGGTGGTGGTGTGATGGTGTGGTGTGTGTCTTCATGGCACACATTGGGCCCCTTGATAAAAGTGGAGCAACGTTTGAATGCCACAGGATATCTGAACATCATTGCCAGTCAGGTGCATCCCTTCATGGCAGCAGTGTATCCATCTGTTAATGGATTTTTTCAGCAGGATAATGCCCATGCCACAAGGCTAGGATTGTCCAGGAATGGTTCCACTTACTGCAACTCAATCCAATTGAGCATCTGTAGGATGAGATGGAACGAGCTATTCGGAGTAGAGATGCACTACCAGCCAACTTGACACAACTGTGTTAAGCATTGGAGTCAACATGGGCCAGCATCCCTGTGGAACGCTTTCGACACCTTGAAAGTCCATGCCCCGACGAGTTGAGGTTGTTCTGAGGGCAAAAGGGGGTGCAACTCAATATTAGGAAGGTGTTCCTAATGTTTTGTACACTCAGTGTAGATCTAATCATTAAACAACCAAAAAAACTTACCAAATACAAATGAAAGTCATCAGCGACCAAGTCAGACATCTTGCTGTTACTAGACACAGAACTAAAATTGTGTAAAATATTCATTTACACAATGATTTGTGCAATGCATGTTGGGTTATGCTAGTGCATGCTGGGTTATGCTAGTGCATGCTGGTTTTTGAAGTTCATGCTGAGTCTGAATACAAACAGTTAGAATTTTGTCTAAGAACGTCTGACCCAGGCCACATGATACCTCTTTAGTTAGCTAAGACCTTTGTGCATCACAGGTCGTCGAGATATGTGTACGATAAGAGACCACACCCCCACATGGGAAATCACATTGAAACTTAAAAAAAAAAAAAAAAAAAGTAAAACGTAAGCATCTCTTATATAAGCACACCAGATGGCACTCGGGGGTTGTACGAAGCCCAGATAACCCATTCTCTTAGCTAAGACTCTTGTGCAACCCTCCCGAGTTCCTTGCCCCAGGGGCCTTGGAGATATAGGGTACAACACAAGTCCCCCAACCCCCCCCTCCGTATGACAAATCGCATTGTAACTAAACAGTTAGGGGTAACGCTGTTGAAAAAAAAATGAAAACAGCATCCATTTTATCAGACAACATTTTTTTCTCCTGAAGAAATAACTTGTAAACAGAAATCTAATAGTACAGCTTTATTTAGTGTAACTGTCAGTAATTTAATCACCAGAGACTTGTCCTTAACATGGGTAAAGTAAGCACAATGTGTAATATGCTATTTTTTATTTAGTTTGTGATTGTTACAGATTGTGTTAGATGGGGTTTTCTTCTTATAATGTTAGAGCATACGCAGGTCACTTTTTCGGTGCACAAACCTATTAACTAACTAACTAATTGGTTTTAAAAGTACGTAATCTTATTTTTAAATCTATATCTTAAAAAGCGTTAGTTAGTTCTTAAAGTTATGACTGAAAATATTGGTTTATTATTGTTATGATGATGATGTATGGATGTGTGTATGTAAATATATTTATCTCTATACGCATATGCAGAGCTGCACGCAGGAATACACATTTGACCGCTGTTGAGGGGCACATTAAACAATTTGTGTAATGCTATAACCACACGCACACGCGCACGCGCACGCACACGCACACGCACACGCACACACACTCGTTTACATGAACTGTGGGGACCCATGTCAGGAAGCAGCTATGTGGGGACACCACTTTACTGAGGTCCCAGCAACCAAACCAGCACTGGACTACATTTTAGAGCATTCTATAACCATGTCTAAATAGCAAGGGTTTTGATTTAGCCTTTAAAATCAGATTGACATTTTACTGTATTGTGGGGACAGTTTCTACTTTAACTGCAGTCTAAGGACAAAGGACACACACACACACAATAATGTGATATCTTGTAACAACTGTAAGTCACCCTGGATAAGGGCGTCTTCTAAGAAATAAATTAAACAACTAAGCTAACACAACTTTAAGAGGAAAAGGTAGTTGTTCAATGTTGACTGCTTTTCACAACTTGACTCTTTATAAACCCCAATAAGATTTATGAGCAGTGTCTGGAATGTTTATACATGCTTTGAAGCCATTATGTATGATAGTGGCCATTTAAAAAAAAGTACAGGACATCAACTAAATAATTGATCTGAAACAATAACAATAAAGTAGTGAACTTGGGGGTGAATTTTAGAATTTTTATTCACTTAGCTAGGGAGGCCTCAGATGTGCATAACTGTTCAGTCTGTAACCCAAGAAAAATTTTAAAAAAGTGGCAAACTATTATTAATATCCAAAATCCCTTAATATCAAAACCTACAGACAGAACTGGCTCTCATACACGTTAACTGTTCTGTCAGGATTGATGTCAGGATTTATCAGGATAGTCTATTTTAACAACTTGAACAGAACAAAAAATGTTTTTTAAGATTTTTTTACAAAAAAAAAAAAAGACGTTTCACATTTAACCTGTTTACGTGCTTTTTTATTCCCAACTCTGAAGGACATCTGACGTACTGAAATTGAAGTAATATACAAAATAAGAGCTGTATTATAGGAGAGGAAATGTATTAAATCTGCATTAAATGAGAGTAACATTTGTACTAAACAGAGAAATGTTCATGTTTTTAAACTGACTTAAGGAATAATCAAAAACAATCTGTGCATTTACATCAACTGCAACAACAAAACTAAGAATTTTCAAACAAGATATTATACCACTGGGAAGAGAAAATGGCTCCACATTAATAATCAGGCAAAACTGCTTCCCAAGACTTTCCTGAAATCAAGCAAAACGTAACCCACTAAAACTCGGACGAATATCTGGGACACAGAAACATCAGTATATTTTTTCAACTGTTTAAAGGACAATTATGTACTCACATGTTGCTAGGAGAAAAGTACCTGAAGTTTTTCTATTCAGTTTTATTGCTTTAAAAGATTAACCTTCACAAAAATGTCTGCTATATACAGTGCTGCCTTGGTTTTACATGATGTGACCTTTCCTCACACAAAAAACACAAAAAGGAAAAAAAGCTACGGAGCATGGGGTGTCTTCCCCACAGCAACTCAAATTATTCTTATTATTGTTAGCAGTTTACCAGAGCGTTAGCGTTTCAGGGTCTTACCAACTAATATTAATAATACTACAACAAATAATACTGGTAGCCAAGGACCACTGCACATAAGAGATAACTATAGCTTCCCACTTGTAAAGTGTCCATATGAGTACATCCTCCTAGGCAAACGGGAGTCTTTCCCTGATCTACCCTCTGTAACTCCCTTCTCCATCCTCCTTGCTCCTTCCTCCCTACTCCATCCTCCTTGCTCCTTCCTCCCTACTCCCCGCTCCTTCCTTTGTAACTCCCTGCTCCATCCTTCCTACTCCCTCCTTCGTCACTCCCTGCTCTGTGCTTTGTCCCTGCTCCATCCTCCCTACTCCTGGGACAAAGGATAGTTACGACGGAGGGAGTAGGAAGGATGGAGCAGGGAAAAAGCACGGAGCAGGG
>NW_024471563.1:0-28214 GCF_017654505.1 Polyodon spathula | reverse complement strand
ATGGCCTCGTGGAGACTGAGCAGGATCACTATTCACTGCTCCTCAGGCTGCAGGAGGTGGAAAGAGACATTGAGATCTACACCAAGACCACGGATGAGCTCAGACTGATGCTTGATGAGCAGGATGATGAAACCATCAAAGCACAAACTCTGGAGAACCTGGGGTTTTGTGCCTATAACATTGAAACACTTACCAAGGAGCTGCAGCAGCTGAGAGGTGAGTTTAGAATTTTTGTATTTGTTAGACTTCAAAGTCTTTGTTAATTTATTTTGATTATTAATTGTGTTTCAGACAAAAATGTGCGAAGGACAATTTGGAGTAAAAAAAAAAAAAATTAGGAACCTGTATCAGAAAGTGAACACATTTGATTGCATAGATGTTAATGCATGTTTACACTTGTATTTAGATTTTGCATATGCAAATCTGAAAGCCTAGTTAACCAATAAACAAAAAAACGAAATGTACATACACCAATTATTGGAAGGCTATATTTAAAATCCCCTATAACAACAAGCAAAATTAATTTTCATCTTAAAGGTTCGGCACTCCTCTCACAAACATTTCTAGTATTCCTGTGAGAATGAAACTTCCAGCCCATATCTGGCCTGCCTGGGATCAGTCTTTCAACACAGATACAGACTGGTCTGAGAAGAAACAGACAAGTTAACTGATTGCCCACAGAAGCCAGGCTGTACCAGCTGGTTTCCATCTCCAACAACCTGTGCGATAGCAGTGAAACCAAAGCCAGATCCGGCAGTTCAAAATGGGTTGCCTCGAAATCCTCTGTTATACTCGTGAGCTGTTTTTTTTTTTTTTTCATTCTTGTTGTTTTATAGTAATAATTGAAAGATAGTTCACCATAGTGTGGTTTCACCAACCTCGTGACTTTTTTGTTTAGTCTTCAAATGTTATTTAGGCGGATTTTATAATATTAATAGCACTTTCCCTATTATGAATCTGGCCACATCTATAAACAGCACAACAGAAAATACATTCCAAAAGGTCAGGCTGGGATCATATATTGAGATGCAACGTGAAAAACATACCAGGCTAAGAAGTTTCTTTCATTTTACTTGGATAGTGAAGTTTGTACTTGCTATAAGACTGTACAGGTAAGGAGCAGGACACATAATGATTAGGTCCTGGGTGCAGATCTAGTGCAAACCGTGGACTGCAATGATTTCCAGCAAACCTGCGGCTTCAAGACCCCTGCTTGTTCCCCAGTCTGTTTATAGCACATTAATATGCTGTTGCAGGCTGAGCAAGCAAAGGTCTTCAAATAAATCAACTACAACTTTTAATTATGATAAACTGAATGTGTAATGCCACTTAGGATGTCTGTGTAAGTTTCAGTGCATTGATTACACAAACGTTTGAGCTTGCACGTTAAAAATGTGCTCGGAATGCATCCCTCGTTCTCAATATTGTTCACATCTACATGTAGCTCAGATCTTGCATTCCGTAGAGTTGAAACTGTGCAGATGGTTCCACTTGCCTATGCCTGTGGCTGCTTCCAGTTGAATGTTTTTGAGTTCTAAAACGTAATCTTTTCTTCTCAAGTATTATTTAAATATATAAACATGCCTTGTAAGAAGCGAAAGATTTCTCCGGCAAGATATCCAGCCTGGTTTTGGATCGCCCTGGTGCGTCCAGTTTGCCGCGTCTCATCATCTTTCTCCAGAGTTTGGATTAGGCAGGTCACAGGTAGGAAATTCAAAGAACCTGATTTAAATCCCCTCTGCTGTTGGATGAGCGACAGTAGGATACATTGTGTCCTGAATAGAAGTTTACAATTGAGTTGAATACAGAGTCATGCTTTGCTTCTTGTACAATTACGCTTGAACAAGTGACACTTATTTTGAAGTGCTACCATAACTCCAGGGGGCCAGATAACAATAACGCTTGCTGTTGACTTTAGTTGTAATGTCTCTCACAGTAAAATAATGCAGGGAGTGGTCAATATCATCTGGTTTTACTGGATTCTTATTTGCAGCGTTTTGTTGTGAAATATTGTACAGTATGTTAAAATGTGTTAATGATACATGAGGGTACAGTATGCTGCTTGAAATCTTGGGTTGTGTCCTAATGAGTGAGCATTTTTATGTAAATACTTTTCAAATCAGAACTAAAAACTCTGTGTGATTTCTGCCTTTATTATTTATCAGTTCTGTTTTTGCTGTCTTTAACAACATTAAACATTTCATCATGAGCTAGTCAGCAATATTTAAAGGATCACTGAAGAATTAATATAGAAACATCCCTTAATTAGTATAGCATTCGCTTAAGGTGAAGTGGAAAGTCTTCTGGCGGTTCTAGGAAATCCGATTACAGTGTTTGCAAACAGCACCCAGTGTTAGTGTTATTCAAACAAAAATTGTTGTGTTTACTTTAACAGACACACAAAGCTGGGCACACACAACCTCCTTGGTCCACAACTCCAGATCTGGGGCTGCATTGTGCCACTCCTTGTGCATGCATTTTAAAACCAGCAGGTGTTTCGATGGTTTGGAGTGCCATTTTGACTCTTAATTTTGGAGCAGGTCTGGAATAGAGAAGCGAGAGCCGTGATCACAGCGACTGAATAAGGATGTATTTTCAGGAACTGCTTGCCCAGACTTGATGGAAAGTTCTTTGTCTGAGCAATTTGCTACAAGACGTTATTACACAAAATGCAAACCTTTTTCAATGCATTTACTGTAATTATTTTAACTAAAAAGTGCCTGCCTCGGGGGGAGGGAGGGGAGGGGGGGGGGGGGGGGGGGGGGGTGAGCAGTTTATACGTCGTCCAGGGGTTGTTTTACTTTACGGAAAATGAAGGTCCACCGTGATTGAATTGTCCTTCAAGGATACAAGACCACTCCTCTGTGACTAACAAGGGTGGAAATGTGCACCAGACTCTAAATGCATCTCAACAACAACCTCCTCTAGAATTAAAGGCCCCCAGGTACAAATATGTTAACCTGTGTATGTGAGTTGTGTGTAAACATCTCAACAAAGGTTTGAGCTATTCCCCCCCCCCCTTCCCCAAGACCATTGTAACCCTAAGGGCTGAAAACCTTTTTGGTCATGTATCATACACTTCCTTCAGTTACAGTCTTGAATGTATCATTTGATACAGAGAATATATAATCTATCAACATACCATGTGAAATAATAATAAATAGTAAAAGGATGTCTGTTCTTCAAAAATGTAGTACTAGAGGCACAAAACAATTACATCCCTAAAGTAGACAAATCTAAATGTAAAACTAAATTGCCAAAATGGTTTAATAGATCAATTAAAAAATATATTCAGCGAAAAAAGGCACTTTACAGAGCATTAAAAAAGGACCAAAAAGAAAGTACGCAGAAAGAGTACACAGAACTGCAAACGCAAGTCAAAAAGGAAGTTAGAAAGGCCAAGAGAGAAATAGAAATGAACATTGCTAAGGGGGCTAAAACCAATTCCAAAATGTTTTTCCAATATTATAACAGCAAGAGAACATTCAAAGAGGAGGTTAAATGTCTAAGAGATACAAATGGCAAAATCATAGATGAAGAAAAAAAAATAGCAAATATATTAAATGATTACTTTTCACAAGTTTTTACAAAGGAAGATACTGACAACATGCCCCACATGTCATCCAGTTCCTATCCAGTTTTAAATAACTTTAGCATAACCGAGGCAGAAATGTTAAAGGGACTAGGAGCTCTTAAAATAAACAAATCCCCTGGGCCGGATGAGATCGTCCCAATAGTACTCAAAGAAATGAAAGAAGTTATTTACAAACCGCTAACCAAGATCATGCAACAATCTCTTGACACAGGGGTTGTACTGACAGACTGGAAAATTGCAAACGTAATACCGATCCACAAAAAGGGAAACAAAACTGAACCAGGTAACTACAGACCAGTAAGCCTGACTTCTATTATATGCAAACTTATGGAAACTATAATAAGATCCAAAATGGAAAATTACCTATATGGTAACAGTATCCAGACAGTCAACATGGTTTTAGGAAAGGGAGATTTTTTTGATTTTTTTTTTGAGGATGCAACATCAATAATGGATAATTGCAAAGCATATGACATGGTTTATTTAGATTTCCAGAAAGCTTTTGACAAAGTCCCGCATAAAAGATTAATTCTCAAACTGAACGCAGTTGGGATTCAAGGAAACACATGTACATGGATTAGGGAGTGGTTAACATGTAGAAAACAGAAAGTACTGATTAGAGGAGAAACCTCAGAATGGAGTGTGGTAACCAGTGGAGTACCACAGGGATCAGTATTAGGTCCTCTGCTATTTCTAATCTACATTAATGATTTAGATTCTGGTATAGTAAGCAAACTTGTTAAATTTGCAGACGACACAAAAATAGGAGGAGTGGCAAACACTGTTGCAGCAGCAAAGGTCATTCAAAATTATCTAGACAAGATTCAGAACTGGGCAGACACATGGCAAATGACATTTAATAGAGAAAAGTGTAAGGTACTGCACGCAGGAAATAAAAATGTGCATTATAAATATCATATGGGAGATACTGAAATTAAAGAAGGAATCTGTGAAAAAGATCTAGGAGTTTTTGTTGACTCAGAAATGTCTTCATCTAGACAATGTGGGGAAGCTATTAAAAAAAAAAGGCCAACAAGATACTCGGATACGTTGTGAAAAGTGTTGAATTTAAATCAAAGGGAAGTAATGTTAAAACTGTACAATGCATTAGTAAGACCTTATCTAGAATACTGTGTTCAGTTCTGGTCAACTTGCTATAAAAAAGATATTGCTGCTCTAGAAAGTGTGCAAAGAAGAGTGACCAGAATTATTCCAGGTTTTAAAAGGCATGTCATATGCAGACAGGCTAAAAGAATTGAATCTGTTCAGTCTTGAACAAAGAAGACTACACGGCGACCTAATTCAAGCATTAAAAATTCTAAAAGGTATTGACAATGTCGACCCAAGGGACTTTTTCGACCTGAAAAAAGAAACAAGGACCAGGGGTCACAAATGGAGATTAGACAAAGGGGCATTCAGAACAGAAAATAGAAGGCACTTTTTTACACAGAGAATCGTGAGGGTCTGGAATCAACTCCCCAGTAATGTTGTTGAAGCTGACACCCTGGGATCCTTCAAGAAGCTGCTTGATGAGATTCTGGGATCAATAAGCTACTAACAACTAAATGAGCAAGATGGGCTGAATGGCCTCCTCTCGTTTGTAAACTTTCTTATGTTCTTATAACTTCTTTCTTCTGCAAATTGTATCAGGATTCGTAGCTTGGAGGGTTTAGGTACCCTTACATATCCTGACTAGGCTGCTGTAGCCCCTCCAGTGGGACTCTCCATTGACTGAAAATCTGAACTAGATAAAACCATTGACTGAGAATAGGGGCTAGGTAACAACGGCACTTTGTAAGGGAGAAAGCTGGTTTCACTCTGCAAGAATGGCTGTGAAAAAAGGAGTCTGTTTGTAAATAAGGAATTCTCACTTTTATAATTCTCAGTTTAACGTGTACCTTGAAACCCTTTTCATGTGTTAATTGGAGCTCATTTAAATTGGCACAGATTCGCAGTTTAACTGTTTAGCCCCTTTTTTGAGACATTTTTGCCACCTTTTAAAATGTGCAAGTCATTGTCATCTAACAGCAATGGGCTTACTCTTAACGCACAAACAAACCTGGCTTACAAAAGTGGACTACACGTGGACAGTGTGGAAGTCAAAAGCAAGGATTGCATCCTTAATAAAATCAGTTAAGATTAAATAACTATTTAAAAGAAGGGTTGGGGTGGCTGTCAACACCAGACAACAATCAGTTTGTGCTGACTGCGCAGTCTCAGTAGTTAAACACCTTACCCACTCACAAAGAGAAAAGATAAGCTGCCTTCTCATTCAAGAAACAGCGAGAGATAGTTTGTTCCTGCAACTTTGCTACCCAATCAGAGCAGGGCAGTGCTCCAATCCAGGTCATGTGACTCAGCTCAATCATTAACTCTGTGTGCTTGCTAGATGAGGCTATTTACCCACAGGCTGCTAAGGTGAAGGAGGGATTGCTCTATAGCTGGGAGCAGTCAGAAAAGGGAGTGCCTGTGCAATTACTCAAGCTGAAACCAAGTTCCTGCAAAGTTTCAGCCATGTCGGACAGGTGGAAGCTTTCACTGTCAGTCTTTATTGAATGCAGCCAGTGCTGGAGGTAATGGAGATTTTACCAGGATCCCATGAAGTGTGGAAATGAAGGCCTCAGTCAGCAGAATGTACAGCTGGGAGGATGAGAGGTACCCCCATGAGGAGAGGCGGTACCAGGATCGTGGGAAGAGTAGCTGGGAGTATGAGGATTATGAGAGGACAGACACTCGCTATAGAGACTACAGGACATACAAGAATTACAACCATCCTGAACAAAATTACAGGGATGATGACAGATCTGGAAAACACTACATGGAATGTGACAGACCAGAACAACAATACAGGGCATATGACAGACCAGAACAACAATACAGGACATATGAAAGACCTGAAAAACAATACAGGACATATGACCGACCAGAACAACAATACAGGACATATGGAAGACCTGAAAAACAATACAGGACATATGACAGACCAGAACAACAATACAGGGGATATGACAGACCAGAACAACAATATAGAGCATTTGACAGACCAGAACAGCAATATAGGGGATACGAAAGATCAGAAAAATACTACAGGGAATATGACTGGCCTGAAAAACGCTATGTGGAACAAAAGGCATATCAGTTGTCTGATGACCATGAAAGACCTGAGAGGTACTGCAAAAGCACAGGGATTGTTGAGCAGGAATGTAACGACTATGAGCGCAGTGGGAAACGCTACAAAGAGTGGAGTGGTGACCTGGAATGTAAGCAACAGAGCGTCCAGGCAGATCGGCTTTCCAGGGAGAATGGCGTTGAACAAGGGAGGTATAACAGCATTGACCGGGCCGAAAAGTCCTGCCAGCACCTGAAACCATTGGATTGTAAATATGATGATCTTGACGGAGAAAAAAGAACAACAGACATAGGATCCTGGGGCAGAAACAACCGGTACCGGAGAACAGCCCCCAGCACTCTGAGACACTCTGAGTTTGCTCTCAACAGAAACAAACAGAAAGGTAAGAACACAGCTTTATTACAGCCCCGCAGAGTCAAAGGATCCTTCTGTTAAACAAAAAAGAAAAAGAAAGCACGGCAGCATTCAAAAGATATGTATACAGTTCTCTTTGAAAGGGTAAAAGTTTCTAGAATGGAAACCGGTCCAACAGGCTGTGCTCTCTCTCTCTCTCTCTCTCTCTCTCTCTCTCTCTCTCTCTCTCTCTCTCTCTCTCATTTTACAGTACAGTCATATTATGAAATTTTTTTGTTTTTCAAAAAGAACAAGACCAATACCACCGGAATAAACCAGGTTGACTTTTCTTTTTACGACATAGATAATGTGGTAGCTCAGTATCTGGTGCATCAGTCTGTCTAGTATCTGCCTCTTATTATTTGTGGAAATTACAAGACTTTTGCTAACTTAACTAGGTAGGGCACTTGTTTCATCAGCATATCTATAACCTGGTTTGCAGATATTGGTGGTGTTGCAACCTGTCCAATATGTGTAGTGCAATTGCAGTAAAAGCTTTGCATTTTATTTCATTAAACATGTGTGCCTCCTCCTCATTAAGTTTTTTTTTTTTTGTGCAAAGCTGTTTTATTTTCTTTTTTTCTTTTAAAAGCTTGCAAGCAAGGGCAAGTTAAAAAAAATTTCCACTGAACCAATGTATGATTTGAGCCGTAAGAAGGAAAGCTTTTCTGCATGGGTGCTTTGGGGCTGTGCTGAAACATGCATTGTTTGGAAAGTACTTTATGCTGATTTATGATTAATGACCTTGGCTCCAGTTTTGGGTAACTCCTATTCTATGAATTGGGGGCGTTAACTTCCATAGTTCTGTGCGTCTTGAAGATCTGGCAACAACCACATTCCTTTAAAGTTGTTGTGTTGGTGTTTAGGAGGTGGAATTTACCCTCCCCCATCCCAATCCTATCCTACCCTTCTCAGAGTAGCACCAGTAATCTCAGGATTGCGTCATTATTGCATGACTCAAAACATTCTCAGTCTTGGCATCGGAGCAGTTCAAGATCTGTTTGAGATAGTTTGCAAGATCAGTTGAGTCTAAAGGCACATTGAGTAAAAAAGAAATAAGGATCTGTTTGTGCTGCTTTCAGAAGAACTAATGTACACCCAAGTGCATAAATTGCTCTGTGTTGAAGAGTCTTATCCG
This sequence comes from Polyodon spathula, assembly GCF_017654505.1. Taxonomy (NCBI): domain Eukaryota; kingdom Metazoa; phylum Chordata; class Actinopteri; order Acipenseriformes; family Polyodontidae; genus Polyodon; species Polyodon spathula. Next base: position 19,958 of record NW_024471563.1, on the reverse strand, counting down.
GAGCTGGAAAATTCAAAACCTGATTTGAACTGAGACCAAAACCGGGAAGTTAAATTTGACGTAAAATCCCCAACTGGAAATCCCTTCGCACCATGCAGGTCCTGTGTTTCCTGGTTATCTTCTTCAGTAAACCCTGTTGCAGGCAGACCGTGCATTTCTTTAGAGTCCACATGACGGAGAGTCTGGAAAGGGTGTTACAGAGGGTTTCCCTGCAGAAGCTTGAACTCTGCTTTATTGACAGGATGCTGAAGAAGGGATCCTGTCCAGAACAGCAGCCCTCTCCCCCTCCCACAGACACACACATATACACTTGATCTGCTTTATAGAAACCCATGGGAATGGCCTGCCACGACTTACCTGCTAAATGTTTGTTCTTGTATTCAGTGTCCAGCAGACTGAATGCAACCCCTTCCCCCCCTTTTTCCTGCATAAATTAAGTTTAAAACCAAAAAAAAAAAAAAAAAAAGTTTCAACTGTTTTCATGTTGCTACTGTAAGCACTGACTCACTCTGCTTCATAGGCCAACCTGTTAGCCACAGCCATATTGTATTAGTCATAGAGTGACGCTAGTTTCTAAGGGGCTTGGAAATCCTCATTGGCAATGATGAATTGATACAGTGTACTGGGCTAATGCAGATGCAGCTATGTTGCACCTGAAAGGGTTTATTTCCATGTAGTAGCTTTCATTCTTGAAGCTGAAGTAAAAACAAAATCTAGTGGTATTTTAAAACTGGTAGAACAGGATATCTATCTGATGATTCTTGCTGACCTTAAGAATACATGGATTAGTATCGGGTTAGCTACATTTTATTATTTTTATTTATTTATTTTTTTAAATACTGACCCAAAGGGAAACCTGTGAACTTCACACCATGCATAAAAAATTATATTAAGAACCAAAAAAAAAAAAGTGCACTGAGCAGGCAATTTGAGAAACAAAAGGAAAGTATCCTTGCAGTTGAAAGCCCACATTCTAGAACAGGGTTACCGTTGCTTTTCACTGGAAGACCTTTTAATAGTGACCTCCTTTGTTCCTCAGAAACACCATGTTCCCATGGAAACCAGTTCATGTTTCAGGCGTCTGGATTAAAAAAGAATGATTGTCCTTCACATAAAAAAAAAAAAAAAAACTGCAAGGTACTTGCATGCCTACTCCCCTGACAATAAGCATGACAGAGCTGCAGTGTTCATTTGCAAGACGTTAACATTAATTCATTGTTTATCTGTGTGACATAAACAAAAAACAGAGACAGAGAGCATGCCAGTTACTATGTTATTTCTATTGTGTGTGTGTGCGTTTGTGTCACACAGAATACGCTCATTTGTTTACATGTAAGAGTGGTCTCACGTCACTGTCATGTACAGCATTGGGACTCAGGAAAGGGAAAGGCAGAATGCTGTTGTGTTTATTCTGAGGTTATTAGATAGACTGATGAACCATGAAGAGCAGGTAGTTAGCTTGCTTGGCATCTTGGTTGCACTACAAAGAAAAGGGCTTTGTTCTGTGGAGGAAATTCAGATTTTCCTCAATGCATGTTTGTGTTTATTAATTTTATTTAAGGGCCTCTGTGATTGTGGTTGTGTGCAGTTACACCATGTTTACTGTCTGTTCAGTTGAAATGATACAGTAATAGTTGTGGCTCCACATTATAGTGCTTGCCATCAATGTGTGGCTGATAAAACAAATGTTTATAAAGTCAATTTGCTGTTGTGTAACCTGACAAAGGAAATGCCAATTCTAAGCAACAACATTTTGAAATAAATGTTGACCTTCCCTTTTGCAACGTAAGGACTAGGGGGTAACAACACAGTCGTCTCATGATACATAAAGCGCATAAAGTATTGTATGTCATGAGTGTGTATCGCGATACGTAGGATGGCCCTAACTTGTATGATGCATAACAAGATCAAATTATCTTTTAATGACGCACTATTTTGACCAGGGGAGTATGGATTAACACCAACTATAAAACACACTTTATTCAAGAACCACTTGGTGAACTACAACGAGCTATGTTGAGCTTTTAGTACCTCTATTACAATATATCATCTATAGAAAGTATCACGATTCAGAGATTTTCAATTTTAACCTTCATAATTCCCTGCTGTTTTAAGTTTCCATGCAAGTTTTACAAAAAATACACATGCCTCTTTATAAAATACTGTCATTTTAAAAACTCTGTAATCTAATCCTGAAAGGCATTTAATTCCCCAAACTGCAAGTTTGACAATATCTTTCTACAATATCTATCTTTTAAATTTGAATATAAGTTGAGCTGTAGTAGATCATCTTCTCAAACTCTTAAGAGAAAGCTTTAGTTCATAATACATGGCAGAAATCATAACTAAAGTATAACTTAATTAAATAATTCTATGCTTTAACCCTATGAAGTAATGTATTATTGCGAATAATGCATTTGCTTCCAGTACAGTAAGTGCAGTCCCTGGTGGTCTGGGTGATATGTCATACTCCCTGCTTGATCAGCATTACAGGGGAGACTTCATTTGAATACAACGAACAGAGAGTGGCTATTTGGGTTCGTTGTTCGCAATGCAATCTGGGGGTTGGGATGATGGGCAGGTCATCCTGAGGGGAGTTGGAAAGGTTGGAACTGGATTAGTGCAATACTGCACAGCTGTTCTAATCTGGTTCACCCGTTTTAATTACAGACATGCTTTCCACCTGTCGTTCACATTGAACCCCTAGGTACACAAGGAACATTTGTGAATTGTGCAATGCATATCTTGACACACACATTTTAAAACCTGTCATTGCTTAACTCTTTAAAGTATCTGTGCATTGTGAGCTCTCCTGCTGTGCTGTCAAGCAATCCAATCCAGTTTCTTTCTCTGTGCTCCGGTACCGGGTTTTGCCTGCCGTCCATTCATGTTCAATGGATTGTGTGTGACCTCGGAGGTTCCCAGCTATTCTCATGTTAATACATTCATCTTGGAGATAGAAAGGCGTTTCTGTTAGGAGACTGAGTGATCCACAAGGATACAGTCTGGCAGGGAGTCAAGAGAAGGTTTTTTCTGTCCGTTTTAAGTCACACTTTGAACCATGGGGAAAGTAGTATTTGTTACACCTGAGACTCCCAAGTTAATGTAGCAGCTGGATGGAGGTAGGTTAAAGCAACACTTGATTTATAAGAGCGTTTCTTAAAGGGACAGTCGTCACCATGCAGTCGTGTGCTTTGGAGAAGAACAAATAAGTTTACGATTTTTAAGTTTTATATCACTGAGTGTTTTACATGAAACAAGTTAATCTTGTATAAAAAAAAAAAAACCTAGCCTCACAACAAATTCATGAGAAAGCTCTCTTAAGCACATGAGAGCACATTGCGCAGCTAGTTGTTACTGTGCTTTTGTTTTTGTATTTGATTGAAAATATATATATATATATATATATATATATATATAATATTATTTCAGACATATTTCAGAATGGAAAGTAGAAATGAAATGTGATTTATGTCATGCCTCGTACTGGTTCATCTTTATTAGCACTGAACCAAACGTTGCATGTCTTTTATCATATTGTTGTCATTACTGTGTGATATTGCAGAGGTGCACAGTTCTTTCAAAGCAGACTACCCTACCGACAGTGGAAGAACTGGTAATAACCATTTGAACAGAGGCTAGCTCTGAACCGGGAACAGCTGGGATGACAGTTAAACTGGAACTAAACCACCGAATGAAAGAATGGAATTGTTTTAATAGTGTTACACAGTAGTTCTTAAACTCAGAATTACTCAGTGTTTCAGTAAAAATGATATGATTTCAGTATTTTGTATGTGAACTGAGGTGAGTTACAGATAATATACTGTACTGTAGGCAGTAGTAATTATGCCTAGATAGGCACTTGCGATTTTTTAAAAGATTGTTGCCCTTTGTGTTTTGAAATCAAAGTAGAGGTTCACCAGCTTCTTTTAAAAACAGTTCGAATAGGCACTTGGGCTGAAAACTGTGGAACAGTAAACTGCAGACATGTAATGCATATTGTCTGTAGGCATCACAAGGCCCTTATGTCACCACAACCTACATTACACAATGTGTTTTAGTTTCCAGAAATTTATGGGGGCCCCTGGGCAAACTCTGCAGACCCCCAGGGTTCACCAGCACCTTGTTTTAGTATAGTATAGTATAAACTGTAGTGATTAACATCTGTATAGTGTACTGTAGTGATTAACATCTGTATAGTATAATATAGACTGTAGTGATTAATGTGTACTTGTGTATAGTATTAAATCTAAAGGGAAAAAAACTTAAGGTAGCTTTTCTTTAAATTTTTTATTTTATAGAGAAATCCTTAAAAAATCTCAGGGCTATAATGAGGATTGCTGTTGAAACTCTAGCAGACAGTGGGGCTTTTAAAGAAAATTAATAACGTCCGTGCCAATGATTTCCTGTAAATATGAGCTGGTCTCTTGGATTAATACAGAGTCCATTGTGTTAGCTGGAGATTTAAATGTTACCCATTCACCAGACCACCAGCCTGTAGAATGTATACTTTATCTTCACATTCGCATGGAAGAATGTTTTAGTTGATTGAACTGGCAGTCTGCTGTGGGCAGAGCGTTTTGTCTGCTGTATTTGCATATTTACTGGTTAGTGTTAAAGCCAAGGCAGAGACAGAAAGTCTGTGCTACTATAGGACAGTAGATGTATTGGTTTGTTGTGCCAAGTTTTGGTATCCATTCCGTGAACAGTGGTTTCACAGACATCATAAGAAAACACCAGGGTGTGAGGTGAAATTGTCTCTGTTTTGCTACAGGGAGGTGCAGTAAGTAACAATACATTTCAAACATGTTCTTCTGAAAATGAGAAAAGCTCCTTTATTTATGCAACTAATGTATCTTGTGCAAAACTTTTTTTTTTTTCTTTTCTTTCCGGCATCACATAATATACTGCTTATGAAAAACATTGGCTTGTGAGGCAGGATTTTAGAAATAATACCATAGAGGAGTGGTACTACACTGACGCTATGCATTGTCACCTCTGATAAATTATCAGTTGCACTGATGCAAGTCCCAGCATGTAGCATTCATGGACCTCTTTGTCATTTTAGGGGGTTAGATTGGGATACAGTGGAGGTGCATTTACCACACTTGCATTTAACGTGCATCTGGAGAACTTCATGCTAAACTGTGATGAAAATTGGTTAGGGAATTGCATTGTTTAGCACATGTGTTGAGTTTGAGAAGATGAGGCTTTAAAGAGGACCCTTTGTATCTGTCCATTGTTATGTATGCACTGCTACCTTTCCATTTTACAGGAGCAAAAAGCAAATGTAGGTCAGTGTGATTTACTTTTTTATGATACCATTGGGCAGTTCTGTAGTTGCAGCTATGGCATGTTCTGGATGTCACTGTTGCAATAGAACTCTGTCATTGTGTTGGATGCTCTTCTGATCTTTGTTATTGAACAAACAAATGTAATCCATAAAAAAAAATATTAACCAAGCTTTTAACTTTCCTCATTCACAATACAGGAGCTTGGTAATACCCGTGGTTTACGTCTGGAGGTTGAAAATAGCTAAAAGTGGTAACATATAAAACTGGAGAGAGAGAAAAACGCACTGCTTTCCAACTATTCTCTAGTGGCCTGTTCTAAATCTGCAACCCTGCTGCATTGTTTACAGACAAGAGCATGCTTCTAAACTAAATCGACTGGAGAATCATACCTGTATACAGTGTATCTGCCTGTCTTTGTTATTGGTTCCCTTCATTTACTACATCCCATGGCAAATCATCTTGTTTATGAGTGTCTTGTGATATAAGTAAAAAAGTGCTTTCCATGAAATCCTTTCTGCTGGTAAATGACTCACAGCAATAATTGCGGATAACGATATCAGTAACTCCAGGACCATTGCTGATCAGGACAGAGCAGTAACAGGGTGGTGTCATTAATGTAAGACAGATGGCCTGTGGATCAGATAGCACTGCTCTGTTCAACAGCTGGAACCAATAATCAGACATGGACGTGGATTTCTCAGCGTTCGTTCCCCGGTGGGGGGGGGGGGGGAGTGTGAAGTGATATATGAAGTAATAGACCATGCAAGACACTGTCTGGTTGTTCTTGACACTAGTTTCACAGCAGTAGTTCCATGTTGTGATATCACAGCAGTTTTATATTGCACATGAGGTTACCCCAGTGGTATATGTGAGGTCTTTGAGATTGCCATATCAGTACATTGTGCTATTACAGTGCTTGTGTAAAGGAAGCTGGTCTTAGCTCGGTTGTAACCTGTCTCATGCAGCTTAATGGCACAGAACAAGCATTTTTATTTTGTTTTCTTTTGCAGTTTAAATTTAGAAAAGCTGCTTCTGAGTTAAGGAGCATTCAGGAACATACATTGCAACTGGCCATCCCGGAACATCTCTGATGCATGGTCATGATTTACTGTAGGTTTTTTTTTTTCTTCTGTATTTCTAAATGACTGAGGCTCTGCTGATAAACAGAAATGCGTAGACGCACGCTCTTAAGCAATGTGTATAAATCAGATTGTGACGTAAAAGTCTTATCTACACTGGCTCCTTGTTTGTTTAAGGATTTATTTTCAGTAAAACATGCACAAACCCAGGCTGTTTTCTGTGTTCGCCCTACCCTACAACATTGTTTTAATTTGATTGTTAACAGGATCACTGTACCCAGTCTTTTTCTCACCAGTTTCTGTCTGTAAAAACAGTTGCTTGAATCTCAGCGTGAACTGCAGCAGTCTGTTTGCAAGACAACGCTTGAGTTATTACTGCACCCTGTTTTTTTTTTGTTTTTTTTTCTTCAACTTCACTAACATTTTTTTAAAACTAAAATGTAATTGTACGGGTAGAGGAAATGTAGACTTATCTGAAAGAAAAAAGACAGTACATACAATGCAGTTTAGACTTGCTGAACTACTTTCAAGCGACATAAAAAAAACTAAACATTAGAAGAAAAAAAAGCTGAAAATGCAACCACTTCTAATCCCTGCTTTTTCACTCAACAAAGCATCTTATATATACACACACACACATACATACATACTGTTCCAAAAATGATTTATACAAAAGTAAATAAATATACAGAAACTGTTTAGTCACTCCTATTCATTACTCTGAATCATTTTCAACACAGGGTTATAGATAAGAGTAAACCTTTGCTCAGGAAACCAAGCAGCAATTACAAATGGTGTACAGTAGTACTGTATGTAGTTACTCTGGATCTGAATATCCCAGCAGCAACAGTGGATGTGTTGGAACAGTTTCCAGCCAACATTGTACCAAAGCTCAGAGTATAAGGATAAAAAAAAGTCTATTGCCTTAACATTGCACTCCGATACCTTGCCTTACTGAATATATTTGTATGTCCTCGAGTGATCATTTAGGTCATTGTTCAATGCAAAGCGTAACAAAATACATTGACTGTTAGCTTGGCTCAAAAGCGGGACGTGAGCTCTCCCTATGCATCATCCACTTTAATAAACGAGTGCTGTGAATGTTACAGGGACCAAGCTGTTGTTTCCATTACCGTTTGTGCCTCTTAGAGATGACTCTGCTCACAGCAGACCCTGCTTCCCTGGAGTCGACGCCTGTTACAGCCCCCAGCGCCAGTCCCGAGCAGAGGATGATGGAAAAGAGGTCCAAAGTGATTGAAGAACTCCTGCAGACAGAAAAGGATTACATCAAAGACATGCAAATGTGTGTCCAAGAAATAATCCATCCACTGCAAAGAAAACAGGTACAGTACTGCAGAGAGTTTTCACTGGCTTCACTTGCTAATGCACACATAGCCATACCCTACCAATTACTTTGAAATCAGTTTTGTTACTTTTGAACCTGAGCACAATTAATGTTGTATAATATATTATGTATATATAGATATTATATATATATATATATATATAATATATACATATATATATATATTATATATATATATATATATATATATATATATATATATATATATATATATATAATTTTATAATTTTTTTTAAATAGCATAGAATGAGACTATTTGGAATTCACCTGTTTTCTGAGATTACCAGCTAAGCCTCCTTTTGGCTGTTACAGAGCAGATGTAATAAGCAAGCGAACTCGTGTATATTACAACTGTTCTGTCACAGCTAAAAACAGGCTTCATGTCTGGCATTAATGGGATAGAATGTGTCCTTTTAAGATGCTTGTTTCTGCATCCTTGGCATTGGCACACAACAATTAGCATGCCTGATCTCCTGCTGGAAATGCATTGGAGTAAAAGAATGTAGCTTCAGACATACATTCATAACAGCAGTTAGTTCATGTGTGTTCTAGCATGCTTTTTTAAAAAAAAAATTTCATGCAGGTGCAGAACATTGACTTTGATGGTCTCTTTGGCAATGTTCAGATGGTGATTGATCTCTCAACACGTTTGCTTAAAGATCTGCAGGACACAGAGTCAATAGGTATGACTGGAGTTTGTAAGTGCAATAATGTTCTCAAGTAGGGAAAAAAAAGACTAGATACGTGTTTTTACTACTAGCTTACATTAATTTGTTATCGTCAGCAGTCTTGTGTTGCATACAGTAACCGCTGGATAATTGAGCACCTGTTTAATTAAAGGCAGCTGTTTAACAGTCAGTGTATGCTGCAGATAAATACTAGCACACAGATTTTTAAACAGTGTGATGCATGTGTTTTGTGTTTAGTTATTCATTGATGTGTTATGTGTTGATTTGCTTGACAGGAAGAGTATTTGTGGAATATAAGACCGAGCTGGAAGAGGTGTATAAAATCTACTGTCAGAACCATGATGATGCTATTGCTCTTCTGGAGGCATATGAGAAAGATGAGAGCATCCAGAATCACATTCTAGAATGTCTGGAGAAGCTCAGGTAACGTTGCTGTTGAATGACAGTAGAGATGGATTGTTCTGCACAGCCTTTAAACAAGATGGACACTCTTGTTGGTGTGTGGTGGTTTTGCCTGTGGCACAAGGTGTGTGTGTGGACACTGGGTTGGATGAGATTTGCTGGATGAAACCCTTTTAAATCCATAAATTGCAACCATGCAGATCCAATAAGGTCTTGGCTTGGATTCAGGTTTGTCTCAGTTTCCTTTGTCACCTGCTTCTAGGGGTAAAGTGGGGATTAGGAGTGTATCACACATTCCTACCTTACTGTACTTGTCACCTTTTATTGGAGAGCTTTACTGTCATCATCTGGGGCTTGGCTAGCTTGAGCAGCCAGATCACCAGGCTCTAATGATGAAGGCAAGTGCCACACAGGTACCACACTGCCCAGTGGAACTATGACTGTGGTACATTGGATTGCATTGTCATTTACAATGGTATTTAATACACGCTGCCTTTACCAGACACCCAGGATGCTCATATATAAAGGATTTTTAAAATAGATATGCAAATGTTATTCCAGCTGAGTTTTTAGGCTTTCCACACCCTTTAATAAAATAAAAAAGGGTATTTTGTTCATGCACTATATGAATAAAGCATCACATTATCATACGGTAGACTTGGTTGGCATTTATTCTTTTTTTTATGGTTATTTATGATCCTGGGTTGGTTTTAGCTAGCACTCGAGCAGGGGTCCACAGCCACTCCCGTTGTTAAGGCACAGAACCAGTGTTAACATTGTAATACAGCTGGAGTCGTTTCCAATCTCCTGTGGCTATCACTTATCGTGTTCTTTTTTTTAATCTTTGTCCATTCCTCTGTCTCGCTTGTTTTCTTAAGTTAAAAGGTCAGCAACGTTGGCTACAATACATTTTATTAATTCCAGCATAATTTTTTTTATTTATTTCTCTATCGGTTTCCTTTCCGTTTCAACCTCTCCCTGTAGCTTAAATGCAGTGGAGCACAGAATGCTAGGTTTTGATAGCTTATTTCTACTTCAAATGATCATTTGCTCATTTTATTTATTTTATTTATTTATTTATTAAAGACGGGAACAAACAACCCAACACCTGTAGTTAGGGCGGGCGAGTCGTGCCCCCAAGTGTTAAGATGTTTCTTGTTTCTTGTTAGTTTTACAGTTGCGATTTGGTAATTCAGAAAATATAAATGCTCAAATTTACAATTTTCCCAGCAAGCTCTTCAAACGTCTATCTGTGTTGATCCCTCAAAGACCTGAAAAGTTCCCATATAACTGAACCTGAAAACTTGGGAAACTAAGCGTGATTTAAAAAGTGGTTTGTTTTTGTTTGAGTTCAAGGCAACTCTGCAGCTGGGGGGGGGGGGGTGAGGTGCTCCTCTGTTGTTTTGTTAACCCTTTCCGTTTCTTTCCTTTTCTATACACGATGATTACCTTATCTACGCAGGGCAGTGTATCGTGAGTGGTAAGTCTCCCCCTGCTGGCCTCTGCATGCACAGCTTCTGACTGCATGTTGTCTCATTAACTCTTTAAAATGGATTGTGTGTACAGGACATTAATATATAACCTTCATTGATTTGAGAACTCTTCATTGTGTGTGGCTTTCTGATGCCAGTTTGTGATTTGTTGTTATCATAGCGAAACATGTCCAAAATAGTTGTCACTGAACCACAGAAAACAGGTTTCTGTAAAATAAAATAAATATACCTTGCAAAACGATGCTTATTTATTTCAGCCACCTAGTGGAAAGTGACTGAATTGCACTAACATGTCTCTTGTTTTACCCAGTTTATGCATTCTGCAGTTATATTTGATTTTTATTAACTGTGTCACATGTTATGAAAAATCCATCTGGTATTTTTTTTTTTTTTAAACCCTATACGTAGAATGTTTATACTTTTTGTTTTTAAAATCTTTAAATTTTGTTAAGTGTAAATTAAAAATAAATTGGTAACGCTTTATATTGCATGGCATAAATTAATATTAAATAGATATGTAATTGCATATTAAATTAATGTTACATTTAATATTTGATAAATATGCAACAGCTGGTTTCTAGCTAAATATTAACCAAATGTCAATTGAAAATCTAATTGCATATCATGTCTATTTATATTGCGTTTTGTTACCCTTGAAAATATGTAATAATTTTCCATTGTTTACATGTTTTTAATTGAAAATACAGTCAATCTGACTTAAATGTTAATGGAAAGTAACAAGGAATAACGCAGTAGTTACAGAATAAGTTCAAAAGTTTGAAATCTGCACTGTTTCCATGCAGGTTATTAAAGATCCCTTGATTACTATAGCCTGCTCTATTCAAAGAAAGCTGCATGCGTCTGCTGGCTGGCAATGCCATTGATTTGAAGTGTTTGTTGTTTTTTTTAAGATTCATGCTATTTGCCTGCATAAACCCACCATTTCTCTTCTTTGCAAACAGGGGTAAGACGAACTACATCAACCTGGGTTCGTTCGTGATCAAGCCGGTGCAGAGAGTGATGCGCTACCCGCTGCTGCTGATGGAGCTCCTGAGCACCACGGCAGAGTCGCACCCAGACAAGAGGCTGCTCGCCGAGGCCGTGGCCTGCGTCAAGGAGATCAACGTCAACATCAACGAGTACAAGCGCAGGAAAGACCTGGGTACGAGCCGGGGGGCGAGGTTCAGGACGTTACTGAGCTGAGATTAATGAAGCCGCACGCAACTCCATCTAGACCAGCAATTCAGAAACGGATCCCACCGCTTCCATATTGCTGGTGCTAAAGGGCTGTAGGGGCTCGTCACCGCTAAGGGGGTACAGAGATTGAACCTCTCTAGCTCAAGTGAATATGTTCTAATTTGCTATCCCCTGTGGTACGTACAGACACTTGTTTCAAGGTGCTGTTCTACATCATGTGGATGTACTTGTTAGGGTTGGGATCAATTCCATTTTCGTTTTGGACCTGACGCTGCTTCACCTGTATGTGATGACATTGTTAAAACCTTGGAGGGGAGCAATGTAGTTGACTGCAGCGTTGTACTGACAGCTTGTTTCCATGTTGTGTGCACAGTTGTGAAGTACAGAAAAGGGGAGGAGGCGACTCTGATTGATAAGATCTCCAAGCTCAGCATGCACTCCATCGTGAAGAAGACCAACCGAGTCAGCAGCCACCTCAAGCACCTGACAGGCTTTTCACCACAGGTATGACAGCTCTCTACAGCAACGTGTTGCATCTAGCTCCCTCCATTCCTCTCTCTCTATCTCTGTCTTTCTCTCAGCTTAAAAAGTGAGCGCAAAAAGAGTCAGCTGAATTTTCTGTATATCTTGTTATCAAACATATGGCAACCATTTTCATGGTAATACACAAAACCCTTTTAAAAGTCAAGTCGGAACTTTGTTTGAACTGTTTTGCATTTTGTTTTGCATGTTTTCAGCTTCAAGTAAAGGTTTTATTTCTTGCTTTTTTTTTTCTCCTTGACAGATCAAAGATGAGGTATTTGATGAGGTGGACAAGAGATTCCGGATGCAGGAGAGATTGATCAAGTCCTTTATCAGAGATCTCTCTCTATATCTGCAGCACATCAGGGTAGGTGTGTATAGATTAAGTGGAAAAAGGGCAAATGCATGCATAGATGAGTTGGGCCAGTAAAGAAAGTGTTGTGAACCCCATATTCTTACTGGCTTTTATGACATGTTAAAATACTTTTTAAAAATGTTCCTTTGCTTTTTAAAACTAGATTTGTATTTGGTGGCTGGTATTATATAATGTTATCCATACATAGAATGTGAATATTTAAGGCTTGTAAAAAAAAAAAAATACTGCATGTCCTACATTGTTTTTTTGTTTATTTTTGTGTATTTCAGGAGTCCGCGTCCGTGAAGGTTTTGTCCGCTATAAGTTTCTCTGACATTTACTCGGAGAGGACCCAGACAGATCTGGAAAGTTTCCAAAAGGCACACAGATGTATCAGTGACCAACGTTTCACCGGTTTTGTAAGTAATAGCAAACACATTCAATTCAAAATAATTTTGTATAGTTCACTCTGCCACAAGAGATCCAAATATAGTAATTACACACATCCATTCCCACTTCTTGAATTATTCTGGAGTTGCACTATAATCTTATAAGAAGCATAATTGCAAGTGATGAACAATGTTGAGATCTACAAAATGAAACAGAAAATCTAATTTGTCTCCTCTGTGCCCCTCAACTCCCAACAGAAAGAAAGGACCGAGAGCCTGGTCATCGCACCCCTGAATCAGCTGCTGACAATGTTTGCAGGCCCTCACAAGCTGATCCAAAAGCGCTTTGATAAGCTGCTGGATTACAACAACTGCAAGGAGAGGGCGGACAAGATGAAGGACAAGAAGACTGTGGAGGAGCTCCAGTCCACGCGGAACAACTACGAAGCCTTGACCGCTCAGCTCCTGGATGAGCTTCCCAAGTTCCACTGCGGTGCCCAGGAGCTCTTTACCAGCTGTGTGTGCAGCTTCGCAATGGCACACAAGGAGTTTGTCCGAGTAACCCTGGGGGAACTCAAACCGCTCCTGCAGGTGAGGCGAGGGATCACATTTAAAAAAAAAAAAAAAAAAAAAAAGCGGAAATGCTAAAAAAAACGCATTTTTTGGGACACGCACTTTGCAGTGATATCCCTAGTGGTTAAGAACTGTAAACGGTGAGTGGGAATTCTGAACAGTGCCACTCATCATTAAGTGATTCTCATATTCATTTGTTACATGATGTCCTTAAAACAGCAGTATTGTGTCTTGGTTGCCATAAAAGCCTCTGGTATTGGAATGCTGCAGGTTGATCGCGAACTGAAGTCTTGCCATAATAATAAGCGAGTATATTGTTTATTCAGCGGCTTGGTAGATGTAAATAAAAAAGAGAGAAGTAATTTGTATATTGTAGGTGGCAGATTCTTTTGATTTGTTTGGGTTTTGGTTACCATCTGATTCTGTCAGCGTTTGAATAAAATCAGTGAAAACCAAGTATAATGAAAAGGCACATGGGAAACAAAATTGAACAGGGCAGAGTGATTTATGTGATTATTGACAAAAAGGCACATCACACAGATTCAGGTGTCAAACAGGCACATTGGAAGTTTTGAAGAGGTATTCTATACTGTAATTGCATCCCAACATCATCCTTCATATGTCTCTCTCTTACTGCAGCTCTCCGGGGTGATTAGTACAGATGGGAAAATCATTTCTCTTTTCCAAACAGCAGCACAGCCGAGTGCTCCAACAGGTTGCAGTGTTTTAGCTTTTTCCCTGAGAGCCAGGGGTCACACAGCGAGGAAAAAGGTTTTGAAAGGAACAACTTGGAGCCTCAGTCCTCCAGGAAACAGCTTTTAGGGCCGGTGAGTTCTGCATTCCGACAGCAGAACTGCTTTGTGATATTACAGTGCATTCCAACAGCAGAACTGCTTCATGATATTACAGTGCATTATGAACAGCAGAACTGCTTTGTGATATTACTGTGCATTCTGACAGCAGAACTGCTTTGTAATATTACAGTGCATTCTGACAGCAGAACTGCCAAGTCATGAATATTACAGTGCATTCTGACAGCAGAACTGCTTCATGATATTACAGTGCATTATGACAGCAGAACTGCTTTGTGATATTACTGTGCATTCCAACAGCAGAACTGCTTCATGATATTACAGTGCATTATGACAGCAGAACTGCTTCATGATATTACAGTGCATTCTGACAGCAGAACTGCTTTGTGATATTACAGTGCATTCAGACAGCAGAACTGCTTTGTGATATTACAATGCATTCCAACAGCAGAACTGCTTCATGATATTACAATGCATTACAACAGCAGAACTGCTTTGTGATATTACAGTGCATTCCAACAGCAGAACTGCTTCATGATATTACAATGCATTACAACAGCAGAACTGCTTTGTGATATTACAGTGCATTCTGACAGCAGAACTGCTTTGTGATATTACAGTGCATTCCAACAGCAGAACTGCTTCATGATATTACAATGCATTCCAACAGCAGAACTGCTTCATGATATTACAATGCATTCCAACAGCAGAACTGCTTCATGATATTACAGTGCATTCTGACAGCAGAACTGCTTCATGATATTACAGTGCATTATGACAGCAGAACTGCTTTGTAATATTACTGTGCATTCTGACAGCAGAACTGCTTTGTGATATTACAGTGCATTCTGACAGCAGAACTGCTTCATGATATTACAGTGCATTCTGACAGCAGAACTGCTTTGTGATATTACAATGCATTACAACAGCAGAACTGCTTTGTGATATTACTGTGCATTCTGACAGCAGAACTGCTTCATGATATTACAGTGCATTATGACAGCAGAACTGCTTTGTAATATTACTGTGCATTCCAACAGCAGAACTGCTTCATGATATTACAATGCATTATGACAGCAGAACTGCTTTGTAATATTACAGTGCATTCTGACAGCAGAACTGCTTCATGATATTACAGTGCATTCTGACAGCAGAACTGCTTCATGATATTACAGTGCATTACAACAGCAGAACTGCTTTGTGATATTACAGTGCATTCCAACAGCAGAACTGCTTTGTAATATTACAGTGCATTCCGACAGCAGAACTGCTTTGTGATATTACAGTGAAGGTGTTCCCATGGAGGGGTATGAGCTGTTGAATCTGCAGTCAGGTTATGGGACTGATGCACAATAAGAGGGCATTGATGCTAACTGGGTTTAGCTGCACACGCAGAGAGTATCCATTGAGAAAGAACTCGACCAGTTCTAGCAGTGCTTTCCTTCTCTATCCTGCTGCAGCCTAACTATGTGCTGCAGACAGAGGAGCACCGTGCAGCCCTGCTGTCCCGGTACCCCCCGGAGCAGCTCTGCCAGGCTGAGCGGAACTTCAACGCAGCTCAGGACCTCGATGTGTCTGTGTTAGAGGGGGACATCGTTGGTGTTATTAAGCAGCAGGATCCCATGGGCAGTCAGAACCGCTGGCTCATAGACAATGGAGGTAGGTGCTGCTTCAGTACAGAGCCCAACCCGATTCCGGGTCGAGAACAATATTTGGAACATTTGAATTACATTTGTTTACAGTGCATGCATGACCACAGCATCATGACTTTCTGTTGCAACAAAACTAACAGGCTAATTACATATTGATATTGTACGTGGTATTGTACATTTTCACTTAGCAGGGGTAGTATGACTAATTTGATGTTTGCCGTTGAAACTAATAATGTCCTTTCATTACTCCAGTGACGAAGGGATTTGTCTACAGCTCATTCCTTAAGCCTTACAATCCCAGAAGAAGCCAGTCCGATGTTTCGATAGGAAGCCACTCCTCCAATGAATCTGGATACGGGGGTTCCTCTCCAGTCTTCTCACGGCAGAATAGCAACAGCACATTAACTTTCAGCTCCGACGCTACGTCTGTAACGTTCTCCACCCTGCAGTCCCAGAAACCCTGCCAGGACTCCGGCACTTCATCCCGGTCAAATCCACCCGAGGGCTGTTCTTCCAAGCGCTGCAATAATAGAGAGACCACACTGCCGCTGTGGACCCAGAGTAATCACAAGGACCTGTCGGACTCTGCTTCCGAAACAGACTCCTGCTCCTCGCTGAAGAGTACCCGGACTGACTTTGCACCGAGAAGCAGTCAGATGGAAATGTTCAGTCAATCGGATGTGGCCTTTGGCTCTGTGATGAGGAGAAATGGAGACACTGGGCTGAGAACTGTGTCCTTTCCTTCAGACACGACTCCTCCGGAAAAGGGGAGTGATACAGACGGAAATCAGGTCATTTATTTGTTTTAATTCAAAGCACTTGGCTATGAGGACCTAAAGCGATTAGAATCATTTGTGAAATTAGTTCTAGAGGGTTAATGCAATCCAATTATTGTTGTTGGGTGCAGACAGGCAAGGCTGACTGAAGAAGATATTTGAAAGTGTGCTTTGAATCATCTGTTGTGTCCAGTGCTGTCTTCAGTGCTTATCGCAGTACAATACCTGCAGTAGCAACAAAACAGTATTTGGATTCGGTGTCACTTTTGAATGTCTGTTTTGCTGTGGACGTTTGTTATCTCTCTCATAGCGCATGGAGAGTGCTAAAAACTGAACCCTTTGTTTCAGTAGCAGACATGGTATAATTTAACTGCCAGGCTTCCCTCACTGACCGAAGCAGGATTCACTGGCACTGAGAACTGGCAATGCCCTTCCAGCACACACTCTACAATGTTCTTCACTGTGAATCACTGAGCATGCTCCCTTAGAGACAGCAAAGTGGATGTAAATGAGAAACTAAAGTCTGCTTTGTAATATAAGCACATATTGTGACAAAACAATGCCTACTCCAATTTGCTGCTGAATGAAAGGGGTTCCCAGTCACGTTACTGAAAATGTTCTGTGTTTTACTATAGCTTGGGTTTTGTCCTTGCAGAGTAACTAAACGTCTACTTTCTTCTTGCTCTACAGATTTACTACGCCATCTACTCCTTTGATGCACGCTGTGCAAACGAGCTGTCTATTCGTGCTCACCAGCGTGTGAAGATCATTGAATTTCATGACATGAACGGGAATAAGGAGTGGTGGCTGGGAGAGGTGGAGGGGAGGAGAGGGTATGTACCTTCCAACTACATCAGGAAGACAGAGTACACTTGAAGCAACTCTGGAAGCAGGTGGCAAATAAATAGAACTGGTGCCTTATTTATTAAGAGGATCCCTTTGGAGTTGGAAGTGCTTTTTTTGGAATTGTAATGCTGCTGATATGTACAAAATACATGCATCTATAGTTTTTTAATCTTATTGATTGTTTAAGCTACCCATCTTCCTTATTCATGTAGGGATATTTTAAAACACTGCTTTTTTCAGGGTAGAAACAGGACTAAAATGAGATGGTGTAGAAAAGGAATCGATCACAGTTGCAGTTTAACAGTGTTTTTTTGAATGTAGAGAACAAAAATGTGAGCAGTTGAGATCATTTAGAATTTTTTATTTTTATTTTTTATATCTTCATATATATTTATATACTATATATATATATTAGATAATCTATATTATATTTTTTAAAAAAAGAACCATTGCACTTTGCCGGTCATTCAAAACACGTGTATAATTCTCTTGCAAACATTCAGTATCCAAGCTATTAGAAATCTGCTTAAGTCCTTTTTGTTTTTTTTGTTTAAAAAAAAAAAGTCGGAAAATAATAAGACAAACCGTTTTGTTTCTGTCTATTACTTCTGGTCTATACTTGTTACGTATGACATATTTTGACTGTGAAACGCTGAGTAAACCTAGCTTGAAATAAGAAATGGAACATGCTAACACACTCTGTGTAACGGTATCAAACCGTTTTAATGGTGACAGTATTATTACTTACAGTATGCGTTAAAGCAGTTGATCGATCAAGCAATTGGGCTAATGTCTGTAGGTGTTCAACCCAAGCAAGTCCAGAACATATTACAGTTGTTTCAAGCCACTTGGTCCAAATAGTCCAATCTTGCCCCTCAAGGTGTGAGGTACTATTGTAAACTCGTGTTTTGTACAAAGTAGGGAGAGCCATGTTCCAGAACACTTTCTTCAGTGTGGAAGCCTAGAGTGGACACTTGCCTTATACAATAGGGCTGTTGAATGCCAAAAAGATCAATAATGTCATGTTGAATAAATAGGCCCTGTACAAGTGAGTAGGGTGGCAGCTTTACAGGCATAAGGCTGCAAGATGCCTGACTTCAGGTTGACATTTAGAGCAGTTGCATGAAGTCAATGTACACTGACATATACCACACACTGTTGGGTGCTTCTGTGTAAAGAAGGGGGGGTGTCCAATCACGTTCCTGGAGGGCCATTCCACTCCAGGTTTAACAGATAAAATGAGATAATGAACTAAATCAGGGTCCGGATGGCGGGTTAATTGGTTCAATTAAACAGTTTAGAACAGGTTTGGAATAAAGACCAGGACTGGAAGGACCAACTTTGGATACCCCTGGTGTGAATTTAATCTGCTTCAAATAAAGTAATTGCACTTTTCTAACTTGCATCCAAGATAGTTAAAAACACAGGGATATCTCTGCAAAAATCCAGTACTTATCTAAAGAGGTTTGATTCTGATTACAATGTTTCTGAGATTCTACAGTCCTTTAACATGTAAGGAACTAACCCTCGTTTTAGGGCAGGGATGTCTAGCTCTGTTCCTGGAGGACCGTGGTGTCTTCTGGCTTTCGTTGCACCCAAGTTTTCAGTTACTCAATGGGTCTAGTTATTTGATTAAATGGACAACTTTAACATTTCTCTCCAGGTCTCGGAATGGTTTATAGGTTGTGTTCCTTGAATTAAGTGCATTTTTTAAAAATCATCAACTGTAAAAAACCTTGAAAAAATATTAAATATGTCCAATTGAACAAATAATAGATCAGTTAAGTTAATGAGATGTGAAGTTGGAATGGAAACCAGAAGACCATGTGACCCCCCTCAAGGACTGGAGTTTGACTCCCGTTTTATGGTATCCATTGTGGTGTGTACAGCATTTACATCTTACAGTTAATTCAAGCACATGGTCTGCTTCTGGTTGCCACATAGCCTTCATAATTATTGTAAAAAGCTCTTGCTGAATGTACTCTGTGCTCTGTGCTATCGTAGTTCTTGTCATGTATCGTTAAAGAGCTGTGGCCCACATTGCCTGTAAAGCACAGTGCAAGAGATGAGGTGATCTGGTTCAGGTAGTTTGGTCTTTTATACGTTTTTATTTTTAAATGGGGAAGAGTATATCACAGGACTGCGACACTTGATGACTACTTGATCTTTTATCACGTTATTCCTTTGGTTTATTCTTGGGGAAGCCTGTACCTTACTGCATAATTACAGCCTTCATAACAATCAGTTAAAGTCTTCTATAATCCAAATCTTTTATCTGCATGGAGAACAATGATAATGCTTCTTTTTCTTTTTTTTTTTTTTTTTTTTTTGGCACACTACTGTAAAAAATGTATTAAAATAAATGTTTTTATAGAAGTACTGTAAATGTGTAAATATGTTTTTGTTTTTAAATAAAATGCAACTGAATGCTTTATACGATTTCCTTTTGGCACACTGGCATGAAACACTTCCCACTTCACTAATGACTTGTTATCACTTGCAGAAAAGCCCAG
>NW_024471562.1:11751-28000 GCF_017654505.1 Polyodon spathula | reverse complement strand
TGCCAGGTGCAAAGTGACCCAATGACCAGGAGATTTCCATTGGGGATTGTGACGGAAAGATGAGTTCTGGTGATGAATCTTCCTCCCGACCTGTGAGGGCGCTAAAGAACGAGAGGAGAAGTATCTGGAAGGGCTGGCCTGACAGTCAGTTTCCGGGTCAGGGAAGTGGGTCAGCCTGGAAAGAAGCGCGACTCTGTTGTAAGACCGTATTGATTTGAAAGGTAAACGAGGGGCAGCTGCAAGTAATAAGGCAGCTGCAACCGTTTACCTAGATATCATGCGGGATTACATATAGGGGCCAGGGTAACGCTGATCTTTTCCTTCGTTTGGGTAGAACGTTTGGAGGAAGAAGAGCGAGAGTGGAACTCGCAGTGTTTTTGTGATTACGTGTTGTGTTTGTTTATTAACTGTCTGTGTTTATTTCACTTTAGACAGTTAGAGCACTACTCCGGAGCTGTCGCAAAGGGTCAGCACTGTCCGGAGCACCCCTGCACACCACCGTATCTGTGTATTCACCACGCACCCTCACATCTGCACTCACCCAGGACTGGTGACCGTGGGTTCATTTTTGTTCTGGACTGTGCCCTGTTTTGTTATCTCCGCGCTTTACACATGGTTGTGTATCGCCGGGGATTTATTATTTTACGGTCACCAGACCTGGATTATAAATAAAAGCACTTTTTTCACTGGAAACTGTTGTCTGCCTGTCACTCCTGCATCGCATCACCGCTATACCTGTTCCCCTCCACTAGCCACTTTGCCACAGGGATATTCTGGCAAAATCCCTGCTGTCCCAAAGGCAAAGATAGCAGGGAAACTTGGTAAAACCGCCTTGGAGACCCATCAGGAATGCCACCATTTTGAAGTCTCCTATGACCTCCCAGCCGTACTCATCATACTTCAAGGCGTCCAGCAAGGTCTTGATGCTGTTGTAATCCTCTTTGAGGTGCACCGAGTGAGCCAGGGGAAGAGACGGGTACTTGTTACCATTATGGAGCAGCACGGCTTTGAGGCTCCTGGATGAGCTGTCAATGAAGAGGCGCCACTCATTCTGGTTACAGGCGATTCCGATTGCCTCGAACAGACTGGTCACATTGTGGCAGAAGCAGAGCCCATCTTGACGGGTGAAGAAGCTGGAAAAAGGTTGGTGACGCTTCCTCTGATCTGCGACTTGCACACTTTCATCCAACAAGTTCCACTGCTTGAGCCTAGACGTCAAAAGCTCGGCATTGGACTTGGTGAGACCAAGATCTCTAATCAAGTCGTTGAGGTCTTTTTGGTTTTAAAAATTAACAAATTTTATAACATAAAATTCCAAGCAACAATTGTCCATCTTACCTTCCAGAGTTTTTTTTTTTTTTGCAGTGCTCGCAGGTGAAATGAGGTGCCCAGGGTTTGTCTTGATCCCCGACAGGCATGCCGAAATATGCCTTGTAGGCCTCACACATCTTAGCAGATGCTTCCACGGAGTACTTTTTCGCTCTTATCTTGATAAATTGGCCGCAGACATAGCAAAATGAGTCTGCCGGATGCTTGCAGCCTCTTGATGCCATCTCAGAAAAATGCAGACATGTATCCACTTAGGCAGCTGGAACTAAACTGAACTGGTGGGCTTAAGGCCCCTGTATTTATACTACTATTTATATTACTGGAAAGTTCTAGAAAGTTCTAGAAGTTACTTCAAGTTTACTCAGCACTGAATCTATCTGGAATGTTCTGGAAAATAGGTAAATTTCAAAATATCACTGTCCTGTTCACAAAAGCAAAGTTTGTGGGGAATAATAGCCATTTTCTATACTTTTGAGGCATAAGCAATTAGGAAATAACACTTATACCAAAGGAAACAAAAAAAAAAAAAAAATTCATTTCCTGCATGGCAATGTGGCTGGAGCCGTGAGTTGAGTAAGTGATGATTAGTTAGGCTTTAGTCACCGGTGTATAAAAAAGGGTAATCACAGTTATTTATGTTGGAGCCAATGCTGGTGATAAAAAGGTGAAGGACCGTGTTGCTGTGCTATGCTGTGCTGTGCTGTCCTGTCCTGTCCTGTCCTGTCCTGTATGTTCGTTTTTGTCGACCTTTTGTTTTAGCCACAGCACCTGTTTATTTGTTAATGTGTTTTGATGTGTCTGTTCTTTAAATATAGATGTGCATTAGTGCTTAACCTCGGCTTCTTCCTTTTGAGTCTCTCTTCCTCTCAATAGCAACTTGGGCCGTGATGCTATACCTGTCACACTTGGTGTCTGAAGCGAGATAGCACCCCTGGAGACTCGGACAAGAACTGCAGGTTTATTAAATTAAAAAAAAAAAAATGGAAACGCCAGTTAGTTACAAAAACTTGTAATTCTGGACAAAAAGAACAACGCTGGAAAACAGAGAAGATGGGACAGAAACGGGGGGGGGGAAGCGTGGATGAGCAGCAGGGTATATTTATGGGGAGTGCCCATGGGCAGACCTCCTCTTCACGGAGGCCTACTTTGGGCAGGAGGTGGTTATGTGAGGAATGTCTCTGCCTGAAGGCTCTCCAAACGCCAAAGGTGGATTCCCCATCCTTCCCAGTGCTGTGGGAGAGCGGCTTTAGATGTCTTCCTCATTGCTCTCAAGGCCTCGGGTTGGTGTCTCGCCTGCGGGGAGTCAGGGCACTTTGTGGTCAATTGCCTCCTCCAAGAGCAGGAAAAACAGCTGACTGTCTTGCCGCTACTAGAGTGCCCAGCATCCCCACAGCCCGTGCTCAGTGCCGTCAGCCCTGAAGCTGGAGACCGGCATCTCTGACTTCTACAGGGGTGGGCTGCAAGCCCTCCCCAACTACCTCGATGACCAGGAATGGTGCCTCGCCTGTGGAGGACTCGGGCATTAAACGGTGTGCTGCCCCCTTCAAGGATCAAGAGAGACCAGTACGATCACTGCTAGAATGCTGTTCCTCCATAGTGGCCCGCACCGCTGCCAGCATTGCCACTACCAGCATTGTTACTGCCAGGGTGCCCTGCACCGCTGCCAGCGTGGCCATGGCTACAGTAGGAGGCAATGGGACCACCTTCACCACCGCCCCGACTAGCCTGCCCTCCAACCCACCTAGTGGAGTCCATACTGAGACCTCTGCCTGTGACCTAGAAGCTGTGAATTCCCATGTCTTCTCTACTTGCTAGTCAATTAGTACACTTAGGCTGCAGCTGTGTACTCACTCTCTTACAACGTCACCACTCTCCCGTGACTCTTGGTTTGAAAGGAAATAGCAATTGCACAGTGACAAAAGAGGTTGAACAGAATTATAAACACCTGCCTTACTCTGTCACTAGAGTGTACAGCCATCATAGGTTAAGCGGGATTACTGTCCTCTGAGAAATTTTTAATGGAAAGTCTATTCTCCAGAGTTTCGCGTAGAGTTATCTTGTGAGACTTGAAAAATCAGTAATATGGGCTGTGTTGGATTACAGAAGCACCTGCTAACAAGTGCTGACTATAAACCATCTGTTGAAGTCTGCGAGAAGGGCCCTTTCCATTGTGACTGAAACTGATCTGCAAGAGAAGACATGTCAGGGATGGAATTTGGGTAATAAATAAATAATCTGTCAAATGAGGGACAGCCCATTTTCACAAAAGCTAAAACATTACTGGTATATCACTTTTTTTTCTGGGGAAAAAGTCAACTGTTTACTTAAGAGAAATATTTGTGCATGCAATGAGCAGAGCAAAAGCAGGCAACATTCATTTTAATTTGAAATAAAATGGCCTACAAATAAATATTGCTTCACGTTTGCTCCGTGTATGACCTTGTTATTCCTCAAAATGTTTTCAAACCTTAAAAGTGAATTGTGTCTCTGGTCAATGTAGTGTATGCCCTAATGCTGGTGCCCAGCAAACCAGCAGTTACTGAATGTTTCGATAATTTTTTATGTTGCTGGAACTTCCAACAGGTTTAGGCAATACCATAAACTTCTGCGTTCTTAAAACTGGTGCTGACTGTTTGATGGGGGTGTACCTCTTCTTTGTTGGGGTGTTTGATGTGAAGTTCCGTGGGGAGTTCAATAAACATCTCTGGATGGAGAGTCTGCAGTGTCACGCTATAGGATTTTTAGCATTGCTGTCCTCGGAGGTCTCTTATGTTACTCACTTACCTGACTTTGTGAAAATAATATAAATCATGAAATAAGCTGTTTATCAAATGAATCTAGTTGGAGTCAATTGATACATTATTTAAGGGTTAAACTTAAAGATAATGACGACAAATCATCCAAATGACAAAATAATAGCTACAAGTGTACGAAACATTCCATTCATTAAGCAAAGCGGCGGCTCTGGCAGGGAACTCCCTTTAACCTTTGATCAGATCATGTAAATATCAAGCATATTTTAGGCGCTTCCAATACCAGATCAAATCGTCAATGGGTTTGCTAGTATCTTATGTGTCCATCACTAAACAATACGTGAAATCTGTAAGTAAAGGATGTATATCTTAGCTCAACCCATTATATCCCCTCTGTGCGGCAGAATTTACCTCCCCCTCCCCAGCCTCCACCTGCTTTTTGGCTTCGTCTAACGGGGAGGGCAGCTATCCTTCCCGTCCGCCCATGACTTCCCTACGGTCAGCCTCTCCACTTATCTGCAAGCTAATGTATAGGCAGGGGTACCTCGAAAGGCGAGACCAAAGAAAGGCCAACGAATGTCATGTAAAATATGTATAATGTAGCAGTGTTGCCTCGTCTATGTTTTAATAAATCTATCGCATGAGTTTTCTGACTGAACAAGGGTAACAATAGAAACTCGAGTGACATACAGCAGAATCCAATTTGTCTACTACAGCATTTATGAAAGATGTCAAATATTAAAAATAATAATAATAAAAAAAAAAAAAACCTCTGTTATTCATATATTAAGTTCCACTTGGAGTGGTACTGTCCAGGTTGCTTAGTAAAATTACACTGCGTGTTTTTTTTTTTCCTTTTTTTTAATTAATATGGAAAATGAATTGAATGAATCCATAATCTTATAACATTTGCTGTGGCCAATGTTTAGTTCTCTGACGCCCTCTGCTGGATACCTATTTTCCTAGTGAAAAGTGCTATCCCTGCTTGATGTCGAGATTCCAGGTACAGTAACTGACTCTTTTTGAAGTGCTGTGCATTGGTTGGACAGACACCAGGATTGTGTAGCACAAATGCTTTTCATCACCACAAGGCATTTGTCTTGCAGTTGGAATCCTGTACGTCTCTGCTAAGTTTACTACCAATAACCACTGCAAACTGACCCTGTACTTCTAGAAATACAACAACCAATTGTCTGTTATTTCCCTGCCTGACAATAGTAGACTTGTACAGTGAATTGTGTCTTTTTGATGTGGAAAATATACTTTTCTCAGTTTCCCGCAGCTTACTCACAGGTGTAATCCAGTGCTAAGTTCAGTATGAAAGGCTATGTATGCTGTCACTGTAGCTGTTTTCAGGATGGTGATTTTTTGACTCATTAAATGGGAAACTGTATCAGTGACTTGACTTACTAAGATATTCAGCAGACACGGGTTTAGACTCATTCCCTACAGTCTTCTATGAGCCATGGGGGAATAAAGTGTATCTAGCTGCAACCAGCTGCTGTCAGCTCTGTGTGTGAAATTATATACAAGTGAAAAGGGTTACACTGTCTTAAGGTTCTGCAGTTTGCTCCAAATGTTCCCAAAGTTGTTGTGGGTCAGGGATTGGTGGTAAAGAATAGCGGGTAAGATTTATTAATTGGAGACCAAAGTTAATCTATTTTAAACATCATACCGCAACAGTGGCGCAGTCCTGCTCTCCTTCACAGTGGTGTTAAAGTCCAATTGTGACTTGGAGCTGAATGAAACTGAGCAGAAGACTCAACATTCTCAAACCTAATTCACAGTTTTTAGTGGTAAGAATACATTGTAATAATTAAAGTACATTTAAGATGTTTGTTAACTGCAGTTTTATAATTGGACAGTGCATGGGGAATATTATGTACTAATTATGCTCAGTATAAACTAGTGATTAACATGTGTCATGACACTCCAATTGGCAGATCTCAAACCATTAAGACCGAGTGTGGTAAAGTTAACTGACAAGCACACAGTTTACTGTACATGATTGTGAAACTTTGCCAAAGTCTGGGATTAATGGCCGTGTTCCAGTCCTAGACCACTAGCACTTATATGTTTTAAAGGTGTGCTTTGCCCCAACCTATAAGTCCTATATACTGTACTTAACATTATTGTCAATAATATTGTATAGCCTAGACAGGCTACCTGTACACATACATCTTTTTAATTAGCCTAACATTATTTCGGTACTACATTTTAAGTGCGCAACATATAACAAATATACGGATACGTCATCAGAAATAGTCAAATTGTGAAGCTCCCAAAAAGCTAGTCAATGTTTCCAAATGCAAAGAAAGCAAGAAAGAAAGAAATATTGCAATAGCCCCTAATACTAAACAGAATAACCTTCAATTGGTTATGATCCAACCTGCAAAACAAGACCGTACATCCCTTTCCATGTAACATTCTTATAGTAGGAAAATTAATGTAGCTGCCAGCTACAAACATGAGGCCTTGCTTTGTGAGTGGGGGGTTAGCATGAACAAAACAAACTATTCAGAAATGCTGCTCAACTAATTAATTTGATTCATCATTTTTAAATCCATAAACATGTTGCATAATCAATGTAAAAAGCACGTAAAAAATAAATCATTTTACAAAGTGAATGATTACAAAAATATAAATAACTGGAACTGCTGAGTTTTCATTTAATGTACTGCGATTTATGTGTACTGAGCTCCAGACAAATTAATACCGCGATTACAGGGGGTGGGTTGCTCGACCTATCAGAACTATGCTCTGTTATTCATTTGGACTTGCGATTACAGGGAAAACCCAGTGACTCTGGGTTTGGAAGCGAGGTAAATAACCCAAGGCAAGATGGTCAGCAGCTGACGCGAGAGACCGGGACAAGCAAGCACGGCTGCGGAAGACAGCGGCTATTAAATAAAACAAAAATAATTGTTACGTACTCGAGGGGACATGTGTAGTTAGCTGGGGGAAACCTGGCAAAGCCAGCGTGGAGTGATGGAATAAGAGAGCCTAGCTTGGAGACCCGAGCTGAGCGGTTTAGTGGTGGTGGGAGAACGCTGCATAAGCAGCACCTTTTGTTTGTAGTTTTATTGCTGTGTTTTATTTTCCTTTTTTCTTTTGCCTTTTGTTTTCCCCTTGCAATCTGACCTGCTTAATCCCTGCATCCACCTTAGGAAATGTGAGGATTTGTCTTGTTCCTCAGCCTTTTCGTAGCGAGGTTCTCAGGCTAGCCAATGATGTTCCATTTTCTCGGGCGTGAAAAAGATGGAGGAGAGAATCTTGGCAAGATTTTATTTCCGGGATTTTATTTTCTCATGTAGGTATACATAGGGAGATTCTGATTGATCAGGGGACTGCCTTTATGTCCCAATGCATTCAACAACTTTGGGGGTCCCTCAAAATATGTTCCATCGGGTATCGGTTTGTGATCCACAATGTGATGAGCTTGTGGAACAGTTTGATAAGACTAAAACAAAGGAAACAAAGAATGGGTCAAATTCTTCCTTATCTTCTCTTTGCTATCTGAGACGTACCACAGGCATCAACAGGCTTTTCACCCTTTGAGCTCCTGTGGGAGACAACCCTGGGGTATTCGATTCATAAAGGAAGGTAGGGAAGCAAACCAAAGCCGAGCAGAGACTATAGTAAAGCATGTGCCTGGAGTTGGTCGGTCGGTCAGTCATTTTGAGAAGATAAAGCTGGAGGCAACGCAGCATACTCGGGAGCAACAATATAATAAAAATGCTTGCATCAGGACTTTCCAACCTGGGGAGCAAGTGCTAGTACTCCTCCCCTCGTCGGAACGTAAGTGGTTTATGAAATGTTGCATTAACTCTGGCCCTCCTGTGGGCCTGGAGGCACAATGATCAGGGTCAGTTTCTCCTCACCCACAATGGACCCTACTGGTCAGGTGCTCAAGGGGACTCTTTGTCCACCAGGGGCCAATAACTTGCTGACACCCGTTCTTAAGCTCCAGGAAGTAAAAAGGGAATTGGTTTGGTTGACAGATAGGAGTAAATTACTGACCTTCAGAAGTGCTGCAATGAGGAAACTTACTGTAATTGGACATCACAAATTGTGGAATAAAGAAGTGTCAAATAATTGGGCACTCCAAGTATGCGATATACAACACATTTTGTCGGCTTCTCGGGCTGAATCCATCGTATTCTAGATTACAATTGTGTTATTAGAATTACATGTGGGTTGTGTACTGGTTTGTGAATGGTACACACACAATACGGTAGTACATTAAACAAAATTATAAAACACTTGGATAGATGTAAAGTAGCACACCCTATTGACCAAACACATGGCAGTTGCATCTCAAAAAGGAATCATCATTTCAGCACATAAATGCCTCAGAAGACAAAGAAAGTGTGAATATGCCAATACATTTATTACAAGGTTAAATGACTTGCTCAGAGTCACAGCGAGTCGGTCACTGGCAGATGTGGGATTTGAACCACTGGACCGCACTGTGTCCTTGTCAACATCAGGGGCGTAGCGTACATTGAGGCAGCAGAGGCACATTTGAAAAAATAAAAAGTACAAAAATATATCTAAAGATTTATTTATTTTAAATAAATGTGCCCACCTTATTTAAGTAGTTAACAGTGTGCAGGAATGTAGCATTGATAAATGAACATACAGACAAAGGTAATCCAGGTGCAATGTTATTTATTTTTATAATCCAAAGTCAGAGAATGAGAAGCAGGCAATACAGCGCCGTTTATTGCACCGTTTTAATCCACAGGTTGTTCCCGAAATAGTCCCGATCTTGCACACCCACACATAATGCAAAACACAAGTCTCCACAGTGAGTGCTAAAGTGCTTGTTGTGAATATACAGTTATGTAAAACAAAAGTGCAGTGTAGTCCAGGTTTGTGCTGGCCTCTGACAGCTCCAGATTGTGTTAGCTCCTGAAATAACAGTATATCTAAACGACAAAACAAACACGTTTCCTTCCGGTTCAGCTTAACCATAAACAAAGACACAGATCACATCGCTCCGTCCCCTTTTGTACATTGTCAATCATGACCCCTTGGTTAACTAGTGCACCCACCTCTCCAATCTTACCCCTTCCAGGTCCAGAATTTAGTATATTGTAGCCCCACCCCCTTTCTAGATAACTTCCTTCTAACCCCGGGAATCAATTGCCTGGTCATCCAGTCCAGGGCTCTCTGTTCCCTTTAAACAGCACCCTATCTAGTTTAAACCCCTGTGTCAGCCAACCCAACGACACAATTGGTGGTGCGGGATTGATTATTCACGTTCCCTCTCCCGCTCGAATCCCCAGACATGGGAAACAAACCATTTGTCGGCAACCCTCTCTTCTCCATACTATTAAACTGACGTTCTTATTACCAGATACATTCCAGTCAAGTTCTTTCCTTTTGGGTACGGGAGACCCATCCTGTCAACTCTCCCTTATTTGCTGGGACTCCTGTTTTTTGGACCCTTCCAAACTACTGTTTAACCCCTTTGTCAGCAAACCCAAATAGACACATATGGTTGTGCGGGATTCAATTATTCACTCGAATCCCAGCACATGAACCAATTTGTGCAACCCTGTGCTCACATACTATTAAACTGACCCTGCACTTTGCACTAATGCTTTTACCAGATGACATTCCAGTCAAGTCTGTTCCTTTTGGGTAGGGGGTCTTAGAAACCAAACAATCATGTACTGACCAACAGGTTTGTCTTGACCCAATTCAAGAATTTAGCACCCCATTTAAAAAGCACAAATCAAATTGCGCTCCTTGTTAAGGTAAGCTTTGTCCCTCTCCAAGCCATTTGGTGTCACATACTGGAGTGTACCACATTAGTGTATGCTACCATCTTGTTTATAGGCTTCTCACTGGAGTAATTTTAGTACTTGTGGAAAAGACTGGTATATGAAGTGGCCAGAAACAGTCATGTCATTGTTTCATATGAATCTCAGAAACAGCCAAGACAGATGACAAAACACCAGTGCCACATGTATTCCACCTGAATATGCCCACGCAAGATCACATTGTATATCAATCCCTCCCCCCCCCCCACCCACTTCCAAACAAACAGTGGCATGCAAAGGTGTTATACTTGTGTATAAATAGAATCCTGCAAGAGAGTGTCAGAGGACTTCTGTCTGCCCTCAATCCAAAGCCCTGTCCCACAGCAGGGACAGCCCAGAAGTAGCAGCAGCTACAGTTGCCATTGTCCAGCACCACGATGGCCCTATTAAAGCAAAATCTCTACATATACTGCACAGCAGTTTATTGGCCCTTGGTCACAGCTGCTACGCCATGTTAGATGCAATATACATCAATTGCAGCCTAGGTAATGTAGTATTTGGATAAACACAAGTGAACCCTTAGGGCACTACTGAATTGCACAGCAAATGGCAATGTACCAGCGCCTTTACTGGCACCAGCAGAAGAGGTCTCGAGTGCTCAAAAAACAATGCAGCTGTCACTTCAGGGTATTAAACCTCAGTTTACTGCAAACAGCAAATCCAACATGTTGGATAAATCGGCATCTCTAATCCTACTTAGATATGTGACCCCCCTCTATTTGGTGGAGGAATTGAAATTAAGAAAACCCACAAACCACTACAGAATTAACACAAGATAAAGGTTTATTCAAGTTAGAGACTGCTTCTCTAGGACCTGACAATTTGCAAGCCAATCCATTTGAGGAAGAGCATTATAACAGATACCAGGACCAGCAAACCAAGCAGCCACAGGAGACCATGGAAGTGTGTCCAGTGCTTCTCTGCAAGAGGAAGCAAAAGTTAGTGGCAAAGCAACTGTGAGCAAGGGAGGAATACAATGAAGCTTCAGTTCTGGCTTTGGCCCAGGCAGTCTGGCTTTGGCCCAGGGCCAGAACGGAGCAACACCACATGAAAAAGGCCTAGTTACTGCTTCAATGCAGCTAGAATCTCAACTCACTTGCCCTTGTTCATGGGGGCACATCCATCCCGGCTGGAAAAGCCAATGAAGGTTCCTTCGCACCAGCACTGGTCAACGGCCAGGTAACATGGTACCAGGAGCAGCTCGCTTGGTCCTGCGGCTGTTTTGATTTCCCCAGGACAGGGCTCGTGTCCTGCACTTTGGTCCCTCCAGCACATCTTGATGATGGGAACATGTTCGGGGCCTCTCTGTGGAAGGGACAAGATCCCTGTGCCCCAAAATTTTAACCAAGTCCCAGCTAGGACTTAATACTTCGGGGGACTCTGTCTCAAACAAGTCCTGGTATGGAGGTGGAGGTTTTTTCAGGAACCATAGGGTTGTGCCCCTGCCCATCCCTCTTCCATCAAAGCATCCTTCATTGCAAACACGACGTTCCGGGGAACACACTTCGGTTGAACACATGAAATAGATCTAAAAAGAAAGTAAATGGAGTTAGGAGCAGCTGTAGATCTGCTTTGGTCTAATATACCATTTATGACTAGGCATTTGGAAGCAAGCTTGAGTCTATACAATTGGACCACTATTAACCTCACTTCCTCATCCAAACGCTGCTTGGTCTTGTAGTCCAGGAACTGGAAGATTTCTATTTCAAAGCGTCGAATGTGCTTGGATACAGGCATGTTATTGTATTTGACATGGAGGCCAGCAGCACTGCTGTAATCCAGGATGTTTGGACAACTGGGGGGGAGAAATTCAGAAGGGAGTCCTACAGCTGCCAACTAGGAGGCTTGAAGTGCATGGTAGCCATATTGTAATGCTAGCAGCTGCAACAGTCTAGCTTGCAAAGATTTAATTTAGATGTTTGCAGCCAGTCACCTAACCAGTTGCTGAACTGGTTAATGGTCACATCTGGCAGTTGCTTGTTGGGGGGAAAATGGTTTCCCACCCCTGTCCGTTCTGCTGCTTCTCTGCCTCCTGTTCCCAACTCTGTCAAATAGGATTGCCCTCTGCTTTGGTCCTCATGGTCTGTGGATTAGCATGGTAAACAAACAAAACAAAAAACAAAAACACATATGCTGCTGGACAAGATCCACTGGCCTGATTTGACCCTTGTCCAGACAAAGGGAGACACTCAGGATACTCACCTTCATAGATGATCACCCAGGCAGCTTGAGAGGACCGGGGATAGGCGATGCAGTAGTGGACCAGCAGAACTACACTGGGGTTAGGAGGGTTCACAAGCTGCACTTCCAGATACACCTTGCTTCCAAGCAAGACGCTCAGGGGCAGATGGGACTGTGGGTAGAAGCTGGTGTAGCTGGCATCTGCAAGAGAGGTGCATCATTGGTAACACACCAGCCATTGAAAGAGGAAATTGAGCCAGTCAAATCTAGCAGTCATTACCAGACATGATGCCAAACCAGACCAAATGGGAGAAGTTACGCATCATGTTCAATTACCTGTGGCAATCCTTAACCTAACCCCAAGCCAGCCAAAAGCCAAAGCTGACGATGTAGGCGATGGGTTCCCCACAAAAGTAACCTATGCTGGCCAAATTTCCTTTAGAATAGCGACATTCCACGTGGAAACTGCAGTGCAAAGAGGAAACAGTGAACACAAGGAATCCATTTAGTTACCAGTTGGCACAAATATTCCAGTCAGTGAGAAATCCATAAAGGCTTTAACTCCGATCATGGGGTCCCCACCCACTACAACCAGCAAAGTATGCTGAAAGAGGGTTAAGCAGCTGCCTGTTCCAAGCGCATGTAGAAGAAATTACCGATAAGGGCCATCTCTGGTAATTTGTCCATACACCTGCCCGGTCCCTCGAACCAAGCCATGAACTTCAGCAAGATAGATTGTAGTCTCCGCCACAGTCTACAGAAAAAAAAATGATTACAAAGTGAGAACACTGAAGCAGTTGAGGATTGTAATCAACCTGGCCAGCCCAAAACCAGTGGCATTCCAGTAGATTAGCACCCCAACACCCCCCTTAGACATATGGCTGTAAAAAGCATTGCAGCCTAGAAGTCCTAGTACTAACCCAAACCCCAGGAGGAGTGAACTTACAAAGACACGTGTCCCACAGCCAGTCACAGGAAATTTGAAGACCGCAAAGTCTGGAGTGCAGATTACAGGGACACATGAATGGTTTCCTGCAATTACTAGACTGCTCGGATCAATTTCTGGCTTGGTTGAGGTGCGGTATACGGAGAATACAAAATGCCCATCTGCAGTGCACGCTGAAAAGCAGGAAGCAAAGAAACCATTAATGCAAAATAATGAAACCATTTACCTGAAGGACCAGTCCCCTGTACAGTAAGGGTGGAAATCAGGTCAATTATCTCCTCCACCCTCAAAGTTTTCCTATACAAGCTGTTCAAAGTTACTCTGGACAGCTCATTAGATGAGCAGTGCTATATCAAAAGTGTAAAACCAAGCCATACCATCCAAAGGATAGTAACAATGGGAAGTTCTTGCATCCACACAACATCCATTGGCCACACACCGTTGTGGATCAACATTAGGTGGACCACAAGCCAACTGCTGACTTCTTGGTATCTTGCACCCTGCAAGAGAGTAAACTTCAATGTTATAGGTTGTACAGGGAAGACCCTGTAGTTTAGGTGTTAATATCTTGTGTAGGGGCACATTGTATTCAATACAAAGCAACATGATGCAGCAACAGCATTGGCAGACAAGCAACACCAGACTTGAGCACTCTGGTATTTTGTGTCCAGTGAACAAACACTCACCCACATGTGGTACTAGACCAGGAACAGGACATTTGGCTTGTATATCTCCGCGCTCCCCAGTAAAAGTTGTGTAGAGGACTCTCAGGATATAGAAGTTGTTCTAGAAGTGAAAAGAGAGTTGGTCATTCTTGACAGGATTTTGATCACTTTGCAATAAAAATGGGGAATCACAGCTGCAATTGCCCTCAGCTTACCAGGATCTTGACATGACAGGCCTTGTAAGGAGCAGTCAAGATGTTTTTGCCATTTCCCTTCAAACTGTAGCCACAAGTCTTGGGGGCACCGATAACAGCTACCAAGTTGTTGGATTCATCTACAACAGATGCCACATTTAGAGCATGCTTTCCATTTCACAGCACCCACATTACTGTGTACCAAGCCAACTCACCCATTAAATGGATATCTTGTAGCAGTCCCCCAGGAAGCTCCACTGTCATGCAAGTATCACTGCAGAGGACAGAAACCCCAAAGGGAGGGAGGGGGGAGCCTGTTGGTAAAGCTGCACTGGTTGGACATTTCATCTGCACCTGTTACATATACTAGGGTCAGGACATAATTCCCATTCTGGAAGAGAATCAAGGGAGGAGAGAGAGAGCACAAGCGAGGGTATTTACATGCATAGGAAGTTTAAAAGCAACACCTCCTCCTCCTGCCGTGTTCACACCCTCTCTCCTCTAACTCCCTTGCGTTCGTTTCTTCTCTTAGTTCCCTCCCTCTCTGCCCCTTGCTCCCTCGCTGCTCTCTCTTTCCTCCGCTCGTGTTTCACCTCCAATAAATGTCCCGTATCTCTATTGTGCTCGAAAAAATTTTCGTTTGTCATTCTGTTCCGACTTTTTATACATTGTCGTAGAACTTCACAATCCCTTCCACACGCCAATCCCATCGGTCTAACTCCATACCCGTGTCGCCCCCCCTGCTTCACCTCCCCACACCTCCAAACGCCGCAACACCCAACTTCTAACAAGAAGGAGAGGTACGTGGTTCGACATGGTGTGAAAGACGTATAGGTATAACCTGCAATGGCTCACAACCACCTAAATAGAACGTGCTCCGTATGCACAAACGTGCTCTAATCAATAGGAGTACACGGGGTTCAAGCAATTTGGGTGGGAAGTTATCTGGGACAAGGCACAACCTTACCCATCACAGCTACTTGTTCAATTGGTCCTTCAGGCAGCTCTATTGTCATGACTGAGGCTCTGCAGGCAGTGGGTATTGTTGGTTTTCTAGGAGTGGTTGTAGAGGGAGGGGGTTTTGTGGGCACTACAGCCCCGGTTGGGCATTGCATCTGAACATAAGCTTGTTGTCCAGAAGTTGTGTAGCGGAGGGTCAGGATGTAGTGCTCATTCTAGAACAAGGAGGAAGTTGGCTTGATCAAAAAGTATAACCAGGAAACAAGCAAATTGCAGGTAGTTCACTCACACAGTGATCATGTCAGCAGGTGTCACAAATGGCATGCTTTGAAGCAACAACTAGAAAATCTACTAGGCACACTTCAGAACTATGAAGCCCAGTGTTTTTGTAACAATGCCTTCCACCGTTGTCCCCACTTCAGTGGGAGAACTTACCTGGACTAGTTTCAAAACTAGTCTGTTTACATTCCAAGCCTGCAGTGTTCTGATGAAGTTTCAGGATGGAGCAGCGCCTTGCTAGTTCAAAACAATACTGCCACAGAGCTGCATTTTAATATTACTACCACATCCAATTACTTGAAATTTCTATGGATTTCATTTACTCCCATTTCCCAGAAAAGGAGTTGTCAAGAAATGGCAAGTTACCAATCTGCCTGTGCTCCATTCTCCAAAACACATCCTTTTTGTTTTTAAAAAGAGATTAAACCTTGGGCCAAGAGGCCATAAAAGCAGGGTTTGGAATAATTGCATGTCAAAGCTTAGTCTTACCTGCCATCTGTACGCTGTCAAATAATCCCCAAATTGATTGAGACGTACACGTTATTTCCATTTACATATACTTGTAGTATAAAACAGAACACAGAATCATTTGTGGTAGCATCTTGTATTTCACTTGGACTCTCATCTAACCCCAGATGTAACTAAACACCTCTGCTCATGAACTGCCCCGATATCAAATCATACTGTGTTTTGTTTTTGCTCTTATTAGGACTGAAGTCATTGCATCTTGCTCTATTGTCCCGTTATTCTTGATGTGTATTTTGTTTACAACTGCAAGTCTCCCTGGGTAAGGAAGTCTGCCAAGAACATAGAATTTTAAAATTTGCCTTGGATGTCCCTACATAAAACCACTTGCCCCCGTGGGGGCAATATTTATGGTAGTGAAAACACAAGTACTCCAACTGATCATTCAGTATCACTGATCCACCTATTCCTCTGCTGGTGCCATCTGTTGGGAGTGCTTCTGGCATGATCTTTGTGCTCTGCAAACACAGTACATGCCACGCTCTCTGTTCAGTCAGTGGGGATTTCTCAGCTGTAAACACTTCCTATTTGCAAGCTCCACTCAGCAGGAGATGAGGAATACCAATATACTGCGGCTTAAAGCACA
>NW_024471562.1:0-11251 GCF_017654505.1 Polyodon spathula | reverse complement strand
GATTGAAATAAGATTACACAACATTTGACTGTCATTGTCGCTAGCTGACCTGCATGTTGTTCTCCTCAGTATCTGAATAACAAGTTACCTGATTGATGGTAAACCTTGACTCCTGCAGTCTTTAATGTGGCAGATCCTCTGCTGCTGTTGAAAACATGTCAGCATTGTTTTTCAGTAGTGCTCCGAGTTTGTATTGAAAATGTATGAAAGGATTGCTCAGATGCCACCCTGCAGGAAAAATAAGAAAATGACCAAACACAGTGGGAACCCCTTTTTCAAGTAAGATACAACTGTTCCTAATGTAACAAGGATGCATGTACAGCAGTATGAAGGTTAAACTATGATACTCGCTCTTTAAAAGAAGGGGCATTTTCAACAGAACTGAGCAAGGGGAGACGAGAATCCAGCCCGTTTCAATCACATGGTTTGAATGGAATGGAGGAAGGCTCGCTGTCAGAGAGAAATGCAACACTGCAGCAACAGAACCCGGAACCTCTCAGAATGATGCAAACAACATGAAACAGTACCTCTAAACCAGAGAGGAACGACATTCACAGGTCTTACTAACTGACTGTATTGTGTCAGAGACTGAGAGCCAGGGACAGAGCAGATAAGCCACCTCAGATTGAGCGAGCTGCTAGATAGAGACCAGGCCAGGACCGAGAAAACCAGGTATTATCACCGAGAGCCGTAACTAGGCATGTTAACACCCAGAGCAGGCAATCATTTGTGCCCCCTGCCTCCTCCAGTTTTTGTTCTTTTTTTCTCTCTGTGACAGGGCTAGGATCCCTGCACATGAAAAGGGGGCAGAGCAAAGCCCTGCCATAGAAATGCATGTCTTTTGTTTTGTGTTCTATTGTTTGTGGTTATTTTAGAACGGGGAAGCCCTCCGCCCCGGTGTGTAGTTTTGTATTTGTGTTTTATGATTTTGTTCTGTAGTTATAAAAATGACGGTGAAGTAGTATTTGTTGTATTTGTTTTAAAATACCTAGTGGGAACGTGTGGCTGTGGGCTAGTCATGGTTAGTCTCACATATAATTAACAAACTCGTGCAGATTGTGGCCGAGGGGTAATAGGATAATTACAGCTCATTAAACCCCTCGGCCACAGTATAAAAAGCCTGCAGCTCTCCACATTCCTGGTGGAGATTAGGTGGGTGTTGAGAGCGAGGAAGAGAGGAATGGAATGGAATGGAATGGAATATAACATAACCTTTTTATTTGCTCTGTGTTTTTTTAATAAGCACGGTGCCCAGCGTCTTTACTGCCTGCGTGTTTCTGGCCCTGCACTCTGGCCTGATGACACCCTCAGCCATTCCTGTCACAGTCTCTTTCTTTCTATCTGGTAGTTAGGTGTTAGGATGCTATATTTGCTTGTGTTTTTAGTTTTGATTATTGTAATTTCTGAATCCCTCCTTCAACATTTTTGAAGGGAACAAGATATGACTTAAAACGTAAAGGAACTTGTTAAAAGGTGTAACTGCAGGGTTCGATTTCCTGCTTTACAATTATATTCAATCTTTGCATTTTCAGTACCAATAAATGATAATGAATTTATTTTACATATCACAATTCTTTGTTAGTCAAAGCTGGGGTTCAGTTTTTGACTCCACAGTACCAACTAAGACAGAGTCTGATCAAACTGATAATAAGGAAGATTACATTGTGTTCTTTTTATAATCAAATTAAGCTGTGAGCAGTAATGTCTGGCATGTGTGGAATTTTAGCAGTGTTGCTGGAAACGATGAATCTCCTGTATGGTTCTTTTCAACATTAACCCTTACAGAATCCTTTTATATCTCTATAGCTCCTCCGGTATAACTAGACTTGCTGCTTTCCGAATTTGGTACTGAATTTGGTACTACGCTTCAGGATATTTTTAGGAGGTACTGAATTTGGTGCTACAATATAGGATATTTTTAGAAGATTACTAGGGGTCATGAAAACACATCTAATAAATAATTGAAGGTGTTCCTCTGGAAGGTGTGTGTGATGTCAGACAGACAGCAGCCAGGAGTAGTCACTGCAGCAGCAAGCTCTGAGATACAAAAACGCAACCAATGCACGTGAATACATTGAGAACCACGCAACACAATGATCACGCGAGTGGCAATACATTTCACTCATGTTTCCACCCCTCACGGCTTTGCACCCGGGGTGGCTGCCCTGCTCTCCCCGCCCTAGTTACAGCTCAGATATCACCTTCCGGTAATCAGGTAATATCATTGCCCATAAACCAGGTAATATCATCTTCCATAAAACAGGTAATATCACTGCCCATAAACCAAGTAAAATCATCTTCCATAAACCAGGTAATATCAACTTCCATAAACCAGGTAATATAGACCAGGTAATATCATCTTCCATAGACCCATAAACCAGGTAATATCATCTTCCATAGACCAGGTAATATCATCTTCCATAAACCAGGTAATATCATCTTCCATAAACCAGGTAATATCACCTTCCATAAACCAGGTAATATCATCTTCCATAAACCAGGTAATATCACCTACCCATAAACCAGGTAATATCACCTTCCATAAACCAGGTAATATCATCTTCCATAAACCAGGTAATATCACTGCCCATAAACCAGGTAATATCATCTTCCATAAACCAGGTAATATCATCTTCCATAAACCAGGTAATATCACTGCCCATAAACCAGGTAATATCATCTTCCATAAACCAGGTAATATCACTCTTCCATAAACCAGGTAATATCATCTGCCCATAAACCAGGTAATATTATCTTCCATAAACCTTCCATAGACCAGGTAATATCACTGCCCATAAACCAGGTAATATCATCTTCCATAAACCAGGTAATATCACTGCCCATAAACCAGGTAATATCATCTTCCATAAACCAGGTAATATCATCTTCCATAAACCAGGTAATATCATCTTCCATAAACCAGGTAATATCACTGACCATAAACCAGGTAATATCATCTTCCATAAACCAGGTAATATCATCTTCCATAAACCAGGTAATATCATCTTCCATAAACCAGGTAATATCATCTGCCCATAAACCAGGTATCACCTTCCATAAACCAGGTAATATCATCTTCCATAAACCAGGTAATATCACTGCCCATAAACCAGGTAATATCATCTTCCATAAACCAGGTAATATCACTACCCATAGACCAGGTAATATTCCATAAACCAGGTAATATCATCTTCCATACACCAGGTAATATCATCTTCCATAAACCAGGTAATATCACTGCCCATAAACCAGGTAATATCACCTTCCATAAACCAGGTAATCCATCAAGGATTATATTGAATTAAATTAGTACACTTACCTGTTTTGCGCATCCATTAGCTAAACAGGTCTCAATAGTCACCTTCCATAAACCAGGTATTTAATCACATCTTCCATAAACCAGGTTATCTGTTTGCACTTCCTGGGTCATCCCTCGTACTGCACAACCGTGCCAGTCGAATTCCACACCGTGGTGGCATAAATATCCAGTTTTCGTAACTATACCCCAATTTTTTCGCACAGCCAGGAGATGAACTAAAGGCAGTTCGGACGATAGACCGGTATATGTTTCCAGTAATTCTTAAAGCAGTAGGACCCATAGTCCCCAGGGACCAGATCAGCGGCCATAAACCAGTAAGCTGCAATGGCCAAGTTGGAGTCCCAGTTTTTCAGGCCCTTGCTTATTATACCACCATAACCACTTTGGCCTCCAAACGGTGTACAATCATCTGCCCATAAACCAGGTAATATCACCTTCCATAAACCAGGTAATATCACTGCTCATAGATTTGGAAATGTCACTCTTCCATAAACCAGGTAATAAACCATCATCTTCCATAAACCAGGTAATATCAGAGGACCATAGACCAGGTAACCAGGTAATATCATAGACTGTTAGGCTTGCTATATAAACCAGGTAATATCACCTTCCATAAACCAGGTAATATCACCTTCCATAAACCAGGTAATATCCATTAACCAGGTAATATCAACTTCCATAAACCAGGTAATATCACTGCACATAAACCCTGATGCACGGGAAGCACACACCAGAGCCATCAAGAGAAAACGAGAATATGAAAAAGAGTTAGCCAGTTGGGAAATTGACCTCCTCGAATACTACGAAGAGCTAGGCAGGAGAGAAAGGGACATCCGAGGAATAATCGAAGAGGGGTTAGCCATCCAAGAGATGGACCTCAGAATCAGGGAGTGTGTCGGGGAGTTGGCAAGGAAACAGGAAATCGAATTGGGAACTCAGAAATGCCAGGAGAAGCTCGCGAGGAGGCGGGAGCAGTGCCTCACCACACTGAGACAGTACAAGGAAGAGCTGGAGAACAGAGAAATGAAGGAATATGTATTTGGAGTTGAAGAAGCTCTTTATCAGGGAAGGGTTTCAGAAACCAGGATCCTGGAGTTTGCTGAATGGACAGAGTCGGTGCTGAAGGTAGTAGATAAAATATATTTTGAGATTAAATACTTTGCAAAACCCTATGGTAACGGTGTTTGGTACTGTGTGTAAGCTATCAACAGCTTAACAAGGTTAGCTGTCAGGAGAGAGTCATTGTGAGTAAGCAATGCTAATATTGCAACCCCATTTTACAATTAAAACAGTCATGCATGTGAGTTAATAATTTAATAATTTCGACTGAAATAGTGTTGAAATAGAGGAACATTCACAGGAGTGCTGTGGCTATTCCACAAATGAGGAGGAGTCTGGAAAACCCAGGGGAGCCCCCACAGGGTTGCGTACTTGGTGAAAAAACTACAGGAGCACTCTGACTGCCTTCAGAATGAAGAATCGTGATTATATTAAAAGTAGAAAGTATGGCAATCAAAATATAGTTAAACCCTACATTAAAGTAGACAATGTTTGATTTTTCTTTTTTAAATATGTAACCCTTTCATTTTCAATAAATGTTTCAAGCTGGTACGTTGTGTTTTCTCTATTATAAATTACTAATAGGAAATAAACACAATCCCTGATAAGCATCTGTTTAGGTTCCAGTGTATGTTGAGTACAAAAGGTTGAGGCAGGAAATGACGGGAAGTGGTGACTCAGACCAGAAGGAGGAAATTTCTCTCTCGCCTCTCGCTCTCCAGTTCTCCACTTCCGAACACCCACCCGAAGTGCAGAGAGCTGCAGGTTTTTAACAGGTGACCATCTCACGATTTAGCAACGTTTCCTCTCCCAAGTTTTAATGCCCTCTACCGTGCAAGACGTTGCTCGCGAACATCTTCACGACCGTCTCCTGCATCCAACCACCCGACCAAGTGCAGAGAGCTGCAAGTATTAGCACAGGTGACCATCTCCCAATTAGCTCACAAATTAATCACTTACATTAATTCGGGAGATGGCCACCTTCTGCACGAGTTTTTGAATTGCTGGCAGAGACGAGTTTGCCAAACCTTGTCTCTGCCAGAATGTACACACATGCACACCATCTTTTTAAATAATGGAACAAATGAACAGTCATAATACAAATATAAAACAATAAACAAAACACACGGCGGTTCACCGACATCTACCTACAAAATAAAACACAATAAACAAATACAATAAATAACACAGGGACAGAGGGAAAGACCCCGCTCTAAAAATAAATGAACAAAATATATTTAAGCAGGGCTTTCCTACCACCCTGCTACATGTACATAAATGTTTTTAATAAATGTTTTGATTAAAGATGTAGCTGCTCTAGATAGTGCTGCTCTAGAAAGAGTGCAAAGAAGAGCAACCAGAATTATTCCTGGTTTAAAAGGCATGTCATATGCTGACAGGCTTAAATAAATGAATCTACTCAGTCTTGAACAAAGAAGACAACGCAGAGATCTGATTCAAGCATTCAAAATTCTAAAAAGTATTGACAATGTCGACCCCGGGCACTTTATCAACATGAAAAAAGAAATAAGGACCAGGGGTCACAAGTTTACGACTCGGAATCAACTCCCCCGGTAACGGAGATTAGATAAAGGGGCATTTAGAACAGAAAATAGAGGCACAGAGAATTGTGGGAATCTGGAATCAACTCCCCAGTAATGTTGTTGAAGCTGACACCCTGGGATCCTTCAAGAAGCTGCTTGATGAGATTCTGGGATCAATAAGCTACTAACAACCAAACGAGCAAGATGGGCCGAATGGGCTCCTCTCGTTTGTAACCTTTCTTCTGTTCTTCTGTTGTGTTTTCACTGCTGTATGAAATCACCACGGTACACTGGCAGTTTGTGTAATTATTCTTATCATTCTTAGTGTTATGCTGGGGAGCGCAGTGGGTGAATGCACAAGCCTGGCTGAATCCCTGTGAAATCCATCAGTGGAAAGATTAAACGCAAACTCCTTATCAATTACTTATTCATTGTAAAACTCTATTTTAAAATCTGATCGAGATTTGTAAGTACATTAGCAGCGGGAGCCAAAGTATTTAGCTTTGTCTTGAATGATACAGAGTCTAAATGGTGCCAAAGAGGGCGTCGGCCTACTAAAATGTAAGCAAAATGGATTGTCAACAAGAGCTGCTTTTGTTGATGTAGATTTCTCAAAAGGCTACACTCTGGAAGCCTGTAAAAAAGACACTTTGGTCTTTAACACAAACCTGCTGTCTTACGTCAACGTTGGTCTGCTGTAACGAGTGCTAATCTTACCTAACGTCCTGTCAGCACTTAAAACATTACCACTGTCCCCTTTTAAAATAAATCCCAACCAAAACCTGAATTCAATTGAAGATTATGGCGCTTCTATAGTCTGGGTTGAATGCTTCTGTTTTATTTCTTAATTCTGTTGTCTATACGTCACAGGCTAGTTCTTACTCTCTGTTCAGAATGATAGTTTCAGTTTCCATTTATTGTTAACAGGATACCAGCCCTTATCTTTCTGTATAGCTTTATATAACCCCGCACCACGTCAGCCTTGCTTTGAAGCGGTAGTCTGAAGTTCAGATAGGGCGCATTTAAACAGGCACTTTACTGCGAAAAAACAACAGAGGAGGAAGATCAAACGAACCACTCGAGTTCTATTTGCAAAAGGTAAAACTGCAGCAAAGTTCGTTATATGTTCTAAATATTCGTTGCTGGTGGAACGTTATGTTTGTTGTGCAAAAGAAAAACACAGTAAATTAACACATTTTAGAAATTATATTTAATGTTTCTGTATTTCTCTGTGCACTGTAAATCAAATATTTAAGATTTAAACATAAAATGTGTAGATTAGAAACAAATTTTAGTTTGAACTCGTTTTCTTTAGACTTTGATACTAGCACAGTTTAACGTGTATATAATAGTAAACGTGTTCATAAGCGGCTGTATAAAGTTTAGTTCTCGAACGCCTTTTAATTCGATGATCTCAATCTGTAATTTGATATAAAACAATAAGACGCACACCGTATTAACTTATTTGAAATACACTTGCTCTGGAGATCACACACGTTATTTTAAAACAACACTTCAAATACTGTTTAATACCAATTGCAGCTGTAACTCTGATAAGCTGTAAATGAAAGACATGTATCTAAGGTAATGCCACAAGACTAGAGGGAGTATTTTATAAACCCTGTTTTGTCTGTCTTTGTGATAGCATTCTTAGGGTCTCATGCACTAAACGCTGGTAAATGACCTGGAATACTGTAAGAGAAACCCATATTGCGTGCA
This sequence comes from Polyodon spathula, assembly GCF_017654505.1. Taxonomy (NCBI): domain Eukaryota; kingdom Metazoa; phylum Chordata; class Actinopteri; order Acipenseriformes; family Polyodontidae; genus Polyodon; species Polyodon spathula. Next base: position 3,610 of record NW_024471562.1, on the reverse strand, counting down.
AAAATGAAGGTGTAACCGCTCTATTCACTAATATAATAATATGCACGAATGAGGCGTGCTAAATGATTCATTTGCCAGTCATCATAGCATGCGAAATGCTGCACGCGTTACACACCCTTTATTTTAAATAAATAAACAAATACGTTTGCTTCAATCTTGGGAGTTTAATTATTTCCGAGTGTACAACACTGCAGTTCCCGTGCAGCAGTCTTTTGGTAAGTTGCATTTCCAGAATCATATCATTATGTACAATATTACATGTTAACATCGAATGTTAAAACACTGCCCTTAATCCACAAAACCAACCAAATCCATCATATGTAGTCTATATTTGCCATTTTATTTGTAGTGGTCTTTGGAACATGGTTTAACCTGGAATAAATGTAATGCAGTACCTGAAAGCAGATCCACGTGTTTATTATGTTTCCCACACATTCTGGTCTGCCCTGTTTGTATTGTGATTTAGACAGACACCACCTGGTTTCAATAAGCGGCACTCTTAACGCGCTGATATATGTATGACACCTGAAATGTATTTTTTTTAAAATATGAATGAAAAAAAATGAACCTGTATGTGTAAAATGAATTGCTGATGTTACAAAGGTGTTGTCATCACATTCTATTGTTGTGGTGACCACTGCATTCTAGTTGTGTGGGGAAACGTGTTTGACTTTTAAAAGGAAGGCATGATGCGATATCTGTGTCTGCACTGTAGCCTATAGGGAAAGCATTTCTGCACTGACAGTGTAAGCTGGGTCAGTAATGATCTAAAAAGAAACAGCAATAGAGAATCATACAGAACAAATATAAGCAGGTAAGACTTGAAGTATTAGGGAAGTGACATAAACTGATACAGGCTGATAGAGGACTAATTGCTTCATTGATGTAAAAACATGCCTTTTGACTAACAGGTGATTGCTTTGCTGTTACAGACTGAGAACAGAGCCAGCTGCAGGATCCAGCCATGTACCAGCTGCCAAAAACAAGGGCAAACACCTGGGAGTACGAACCTTCTTTCATGACAGGAGAGGAGGTGGAGTTTGAGGGAAGCAGGTAATCGCTCCTTCCATTCTTCATTATGAATCCCATGTGAAAGCTCAATCAATCCCTGATCAGGACCTGTCAGGCTTCCCGTGCATCTTAGTCTGTTTATAGATGTTATCCCATGCACAGAGCATGACCTGGTTTATAAAGAAACAAACTCTTCTTTTATGTCTGATAGCTGTTCATAGGTTAATATGTGCCAGGTGTCTCTTATTATAACAGAAGTTATGTTGCACAGTCAGAGCCACCCAGCTTGCACAAGGATCCTGCATTATCAGATGTATTTTCAGGATCAGAGCCATTGATCCACTCTTATCTCTCCTTCCATAGTTCATTTAGTCTTTACAGCAGGGAACAAAACAATAATCTCCACAAGTGGCTCCTGTAAACACTGCAGAGCTACACCCAACCAGAGCCCTGCCACGCTTGTGGGTAACTAGCAAACCGGGAGCTGCTTGGGTTAGTTCAAATCAAAGCTCTGATGAGCCAAGTCCGAGTCCTTGACTTGTTACACACAGAATCATTCGAATGGGAACTATGTCTATATCTTTTAAAACCTGCATGTCTTCTAAAAGTAATTCAGAAGTTTGTTTCAAGCACGGAGGTACTTCAGCACAGCAATGCCTTGACATTTGTTTGATCTGTAGCCTGTACAGCAATGCCTTGACCTTTGTCTGATCTGTAGCCTTTACAGCAATGCCTTGACCTCTGTCTGATCTATAGCCTGTACAGTAGTGCCTTGACCTTTGTCTGATCTATAGCCTGTATGCTATAGCCTATCACAGCTGGATTTCTATCAGAGCATCTTAGTGCTGGGAAATGACCTGGATTGTCTGGATTGCAGTGGCCCTGCACTTTGCTTGAGTTCTTCCAAAGGAAACAAATTGAGAAGAGCAGTAGTCTAAAAACAAATTATACATTGAATTGTTGTTCCTTTAACAAGAACTCCCAGAAACAACATTCCTTACAAATCTGAACACCCTTACAAATACACATTCAACACAATGTGCGTATCTTTCATTTAGGCAAATGTGAGATCTACAAAGTGATGGTAATACAAATTAGAATTAATATAATTATTTTGTTAGCTCCGAGTACATTATAGTCCCCCGTGAAAAGCACGGCAAATTGTTCCAAATTCTTCGGCAAGGGTCCATGAGTTCTGCTACAGAATTTCTTGAATTCTCCGGTAGCCTTTTGAAAGTTAAAACCAAATACAAGCATGTTTCATGTCTTTTTTTTTCTAAGCCTGTTTTCAAAGTTTGTTACAGCACATGGGTTAGCATATAGCAGAATGAATACACAAAAACATTTATTGAAACTTTAATAACTTTTATTAATTCCAAAAACTAAATTGTGAGACCACTGTCAGCAGGTAGAAAAGTACGATACATTTCCTCAAATAGTGTTATTCTGAATAAAATTGACAAAGAAAAGTAAAAATACATTTGTTTTAAATGTTATGCAAAACAGTTTACCCCCGTCCTCATACAAGTGTCTCGCACTGTCCCGAGCACCATTGCTTGCTGTTTTATTTCCTAAGTAGCTTTTGCCTCCATACACATTCGCTCAACAAGTTTATCCATTTTAGCCCAGGATTTTAATATCCACAGCATGTCAGTGTCTAACTCTCTTTGTGTTTCCTTTCACAGCACAGAGCAGAGCATTGAGGAGTTTGTCCAGCTGTTCAAATCCAAGAAGCCGTTGATAAAGAGACACCTCCGAGAACTCACAGAGATTGCAGATGGCTTGGATGAGGCCAGCATGAATGCAGCCGTTGCTAAGACTATAGGGAGCTTCGTAGGGGTGGCCGGGGGGATCATGACCCTAGCAGGGTTATTCCTGGACCCCGAGTCACCCACAGCCTGCAGTTTGCAAGACATTGGAGAGAAAGGGGTCGCCTTAGGACAGTTTGCCAAAACTGCCACTGATATAACCCAGGCCATCAGTGAGAGAACACACAACCAAAGAGCAGATGAGATACTGTGGAAGGTAGAGGCTGCGATGTTAGAGCTGAGCAAATCGATCGACATCGCCTTTAAATCACTCCTGAAATTGAAAGAGTCTCGTCTCGAGGACAAGAGCAGTTTACTTTTACAGCTCTGCAGTAGCGTGAGTCCTATCATTAGTAGGTACATAGGGGCGACAGTGATGTGTGATGTGGGCTGTTCTTCTACAGCCCTGTCTGTGTGCGATGACAGGCTAGCTAGGGGGGTTCAAGTTGGACTCTGGGTGGCTAAAGATGTCTATGAGATGAGTTCGTATTATGAAGACATGCAGCAAGGCTGCAAAACTGAAAGAGCAGAGGAGATCAGGAGTGTGGTGAAATCTGTAGCCTCAGATCTGAAGAGACTGGAACAGCTGTATCAATACATGCGGCAATGAAGCTTCTTAAAGGAAATGTGATAACATATAGATTCAGAGAGGACATCAGTAATCTTGAGCAGAGCTGTAACTGTATTGTGAGGTATACTAAATGTGAAATCCAGGCCTTGCACAGAACGGGGTTGAATAGATAATGTAAGCTATGTCAGAATGCATCGCTGCAGGCTTGTTGACTTGTTAG
>NW_024471561.1:171487-189303 GCF_017654505.1 Polyodon spathula | reverse complement strand
GTGTGATTGTGACATGGTTATGAGGGCCTCTGTATGGGCACACACTGGTATGAAGAGAGCAAGTCCACTACTCTGCTAACAACAGTGTGCCTTACTAACAAGATCACTGTTTCATTTTACTACAGCTGGCGTTCTGTAGCTCTCCTGTTTAATAAAGTGTTAACCAGGGTTTTGAAATCCATTTGATAACGTTTTAATGTTAGCACATATATATATATATATATATATATATATATATATATATATATATATATATATATATATATATATATATAAATGCGTGTATGTAATTGTTTCTTCCAGGTATCTAATCACTTCCTGTAGGCCACAGGTCCCAATTGCAACATTTTATTGGGGTGAAATGGAGCACAGGAAGTGGTTTTATACCAGGAAGCAACATCAATGTCTATTGCATGGCCTTTGAAATATGTGAATATTTGAAAATTGACGTGCAAAATACAAGCAAGGCACCACATTAAGAGGCAATGTGACCATTCTGAGCCCCATGTAAGCTACTGCATGGTTTGTAATGCAGGGAGGAGTTGAGTTATTATTATTATTATTATTATTATTATTATTATTATTATTATTATATTTATTTATTTTTATTTATTTATTTATTTATTTGGCAGGTGCCTTTATCCACTGCGAGTTACAAGTGTACAAGTTTACAATGCAAAACAATATTTAAATAAAGTATAATTTACAGTAAGTGGAAATTATATGACTGAAATACAATAAGATGAGGTGCAACAAGTTAGAATTAAAACAAAGTGTATATACAGTGACAGCAGTGTGCAAGGATAGTGTTTCAGCTGGTGTAGTGGCATCTGGGAGCAGACTGTGGCTCACGTGCTGCTGTTCTTTCACTCATTCTGAAGCTGAACTTGCACCACACTCACTGCTGCTGTATACCGCTTCACCATTACTGACAGAACACCAGCAGCATTCAGCACAGTGCATTTCAGAGGAAAGGGAATCTTGATGGTCTGCTCAGCGATGTGGAAATTCAGAAGCACACGTCTGTACATTTGTCCTATCAGTCACCATTTTTGTTTCAGTTTAAGCAGCCTTTTGTTTTAATGTCCAGTTTGTGTATTTGCATTCACTTCCCCAGGAAGCTGCACAGAGCAGTATCTAATCAGTGAGCTCTACACAGGTTCCTGCATAAATTCACTTCCAGTAATATATTCTGTTAATATCAGGGGTTTGAATCCTGACATTGTCTTTGAATCGCTTAATAAGAGCATGTGAAGCATTTGTTAATCACACATGTTATACAGTAATCCTGTAACATGAGAGCATGTGAGCCATTCATTAATCACACATGTTACACAGTAACCCTGTAACATGAGAGCATGTGAAGCATTCATTAATCACACATGTTACACAGTAACCCTATAACATGAGAGCATGTGAAGCATTCATTAATCACACATGTTACACAGTAACCCTATAACATGAGAGCATGTGAAGCATTCATTAATCACACATGTTACACAGTAACCCTATAACATGAGAGCATGTGAACCATTCATTAATCACACATGTTATACAGTAACCCTGTAACATAAGGTTATACAGAGGCTAAAAAACAGGAGGAGGATTATGTGCTGCCCTAAATCAGCATTAACATCCCACACTGCTAGCAAAACGTCAGCCATTCTTTACCTAGCACTCCCCAGATGGAGGGTGCAGCTCAGACCATCTAGTCACATTTGAAACTAGCAGTCAGAGGTGCAGTGGCCCACACGGTCAAATATATATAAATTTACATAGTTAAGAAAGTTATTACCTCATAAGAGAATGTTGAGAATATTAGCTTTCTAGGTGTTTCTTATAAAATGAGTGATGTAAGCAAACTGGCAAGTCAACAACACCTGGTTTCTGATGAAGCAGAGGGCACAGGAGGCTACACTATGGAAGAATGTATGTAAAATGTAACATGATTTTGGGAAGCTGCAACTTTAAACATCTATACCCTGGAACATAAACTATTTAAGAGCAGTCATTAGTCCCATTAACAGATCATTTTAGACTATTAGCATTGTTGTGGAACAAGCTTATGATACCAAACCTGTTTGTCCGCCTAGAGCTGTGCCTAGAATAACACTCTGAACTACATTCTGTATGACGACATTTTAACACTCCCCCTGAATACTGCCACAGGCGCTGTGCGAAGATTGATTGACATCCCTTCCACAGATACCGCCCCCTGAATACTGCCACAGGCAGGGTGCGAAGATTGACTGGCATCCCTTCCACAGACACCTCCCCCTGAATACTGCCACAGGCAGGGTGCGAAGACTGATTAGGTTTCCCTGCCACAGATCATTGTTATGCAGATGCCAGCTTCTTATTTTGAAGGTTGGTAGCCCAGTTTGACGTAGAATATTTATAGAGCTATATCACATATGTTTACTACATGTGTTGTTAACCATGACATTGACTTCTGATCTAATTTGTTTTCCGTACTGCAATAAATTCACATGACTTTAAAGTTTCTGAGTATAGTGATGGAACACTTCGTTATTGTCTTAATGTTGGGTCCACGGATGTATTCACTGATTTTCTCTGTGAAGTTCCATTATCAATCTTGTCCAATAAAATCCAGCTGTTTCACTGCCACACAGTTTCACTGCCTCAATGTACAGACTGAAGCTGTCATTGCATTTGGTACACGAGTGTTTTCTATGATTTTCTCAGTTAAGTTTTTTGTTTTCTTGTAGAAATGACACGGGAGAGAATCTGTTGCTGCGGAATACCGTGCATTTTCTGTGCTGTCGAGAATTTTTAGTTTTACATTTGCAAAAAATATGCAAGGGTTTTTTTGGTTGTTTATAACCAAATCAATAACCTTATCATACACAATCATGAGCACAGACAAATGTGCTTTAAATTTAGTAAACATGCTTGTTCAATAAACTGCTTCCGGTGAGCGAGACGCACTCGCCTCGCATTCACGCTGAAACGGAGCTGCGGTTTACTTCAGTGTCTTTTCACTACTCAACAAGTTGTTTAAAGGGGCACTCAGTGAATAACACAGATTTATTTATTTATTTATTTAGCATCTTAGAATTTCATTTTTTTATTATGGAAAACTAGGATCCCTGGAAATTGCGTATTTTCTTGCCCTTTTGTTTTATCACTGACCACATCGATAATGCAGATATTTTTATGTAGCCATTGCACTTCATGTTTGCAAACTGTTGTATTAGAAACGTCGTTACCCATGCATGATGCCCCGGGGGTGCTATGGTTTTGATCACAGGTTTACCCGGGGTTTGGCAGACTTGAATTTCTATCTGGCAGCACTGACCTGAGAATGAGGCTAGTCATGGTCATCCCATAGTGTCATCTGCACAGAAGGGGTCCCTTTGATTATCTGTGTATCTGGGGGTCAAAAAGCATGGGGGGGGGTTTCTATTTTTCTATTTTTTAACCAAGTTGATGTACGCATAAATGTAAGGTGAAGCTGTCTAATCTAAAAAGAGATCTGTAAAATATAACAAAACAAACAAGCAGGTCTGTGTCAGTCCTCTACCATCAAACTGACCATTAGTGACGTCTGTATCTGCAAAGCTCAAGAGCTGTTCAGTTTTGTATGCGCACAGCTTATACAAGGTATATATCTCAGGGTCAGGGGGTTTATGGCTTTGGGGTTGGTGCACCTCCATGTCAGGTGCAAGATCTGTTTTTGGGCAGCACTTTGAAAATTATAACAGTGAATAGACGTCCTATTCATAGAACACTCTAATAATACTTCAGATCATTCCTGTTAAAGGTTATGTGAACACGAAAGTATTTTGAAAAGCTTCAAGTATTAATTTCAATGAGAAATAGACCCATTATGAGTTACTCAACTTGAAAAGCACACAGCTGGTATTTAAGCATCCCTCCCGGGGATGCTGTGTTCCTGTTTACACAAACTCCCAATTCTGATCATTCTTCGCTTTCAACTTGAAAGGGGTGGAGTTGAACAATTTTCACTTCAACTCTAAATTTAAAAAATCACTCACCAATCTTGAAACTGCATTTTTTCTTTAAGTGCTAAGGGAGGACCTACCAAATAATTTAGTGGAACATGGAACTAAGAAAGTCAGTTTGTTGGGTATTGAAAACAGTGATAGAAAGGTTTTTCTTTGTACAAAATTACAAAAGTATTTCTTGACAACAGACGCCCCCGACCGCTAACATTCCAGGGTTTGGAACTTGTTAGTGTGCTCTGTGCCCTAGACTACAGTGCCGGCTGGAACAAAGAGAAACAACACTTGCACTGTTCGGAGAGTGGAGCCCAGCATGTCATCACCAGTGAACAATCAGAAGAAGAAACTCAAACTGAGATCTAAAGGGTGGCTTTTGTTAGATGCACGCGGGCTTCAGGTACATTCAGTGCAGCTCTAAAAGAACACAGTTCATTCCTGTTACAATTAGTACCTGTAATTCAATAAGGGTTTTATAATACCACTTGCTGTTACTGTAAGGTACTTCCCATTCAGAATGTGTCAATGCTGTCTAGAGAACACTCTGGGGCTACAACAGAAGTGTCCAGTCATGTCCTGGAGGGTCATTCCACTCCAGGTTTAACAGGTCAGATGAGATCATTAACTACTGCCGGGTCTGGATGGAGGGTTAATTGGTTCAATTAAACAATTTAGAACAGGGTTGGAACAAAGACCAGGAGTGGAAGAGCCAACTTTAGCCACCCCTGGTCTAGATTCTACTCTGGAGAAGACTCAAGATAAAAAGACAGCCCTCAGCAGCACACTGTATCTCATTGATTGAAGGAATCTAGACATGAATGAATTAAGAAATGTTTTCCAAAAAAAATACAAAACGAGAACACCAGAGAATACAAACGCAGCAGGAAACGTACTCAGGGAAGATAATGATTTACTATGGAAACAAAATGCTTGTACAGCGTTCTGAATGTTATTCTGATTCTGGCTCTTTAAAAGATGCTTGTACAGCATTCTGAATGTTATTCTGATTCTGGCTCTTTAAAAGATGCTTGTACAGCATTCTGAATGTTATTCTGATTCTGGCTCTTTAAAAGATGCTTGTACAGCATTCTGAATGTTATTCTGATTCTGGCTCTTTAAAAGATGCTTGTACAGCATTCTGAATGTTATTCTGATTCTGGCTCTTTAAAAGATGCTTGTACAGCATTCTGAATGTTATTCTGATTCTGGCTCTTTAAAAGATGCTTGTACAGCATTCTGAATGTTATTCTGATTCTGGCTCTTTAAAAGATGCTTGTACAGCATTCTGAATGTTATTCTGATTCTGGCTCTTTAAAAGATGCTTGTACAGCATTCTGAATGTTATTCTGATTCTGGCTCTTTATACAGCATTCTGGCTCTTTAAAAGATGCTTGTACAGCATTCTGAATGGTATTCTGATTCTGGCTCTTTAAAAGATGCTTGTACAGCATTCTGAATGTTATTCTGATTCTGGCTCTTTAAAAGGTAAAAGCAAGAGACAGGATATAAGCATGGCATGACTGAAGTAAGAATGTTGTGTAGACAAGATATAACACTGAGCAAATTAGAACCAAAGAAATAAATCAGAACTTCATGTAATTAAGCAATACTTCATTTTATTATACACAACTGTTACATAAAGTATTGTGGTACACAAACTCGCAGGTATTTGAAAATGTTAGCTACTTTACTCAAAACAATGGTATTGAGGTCATGAAGCAGATTGTCATTGTCGCAACATATAACTGAACTACCAATTCAAATTGTTGCTGTTGTATAAGTGTGTATTATGATAGAATGAGATCATACAGAAGTCTAAGAAAAACAAAAATGGACATTGTCATTTTCTGCCTGCAGAAAAGCGATGTGTAAAAGGAGGTGCTGTACACATGCTCTAGCTGTGCCAGTACTGTTTGAAAACGATGTGTAAAAACACATGCTCTAGCTGTGCCAGCACCCTGGGCAGGAATGTGGGGTACTGTTTGAAAAGCAGGTGCTGTACACATCCTCTGGGCAGGAATGTGGGGTACTGTTTGAAAAGCGATGTGTAAAAGGGGGTGCTGTACACATGCTCTAGCTGTGCCAGCACCCTGGGCAGGAATGTGGGGTACTGTTTGAAAAGCGATGTGTAAAAGGGGGTGCTGTACACATGCTCTAGCTGTGCCAGCACCCTGGGCAGGAATGTGGGGTACTGTTTGAAAAGCGATGTGTAAAAGGGGGTGCTGTACACATGCTCTAGCTGTGCCAGCACCCTGGGCAGGAATGTGGGGTACTGTTTGAAAAGCGATGTGTAAAAGGAGGTGCTGTACACATGCTCTAGCTGTGCCAGCACCCTGGGCAGGAATGTGGGGTACTGTTTGAAAAGCGATGTGTAAAAGGGGGTGCTGTACACATGCTCTAGCTGTGCCAGCACTCTGGGCAGGAATGTGGGGTACTGTTTGAAAAGCGATGTGTAAAAGGAGGTGCTGGTGCTGTGTACACATGCTCACATGCTGTACACATGCTCTAGCTGTGCCAGCACCCTGGGCAGGAATGTGGGGTACTGTTTGAAAAGCGATGTGTAAAAGGGGGTGCTGTACACATGCTCTAGCTGTGCCAGCACACTGGGCAGGAATGTGGGGTACTGTTTGAAAAGCGATGTGTAAAACGGGGTGCTGTACACATGCTCTAGCTGTGCCAGCACTACTGGGCAGGAATGTGGGGTACTGTTTGAAAAGCGATGTGTAAAAGGAGGTGCTGTACACATGCTCTAGCTGTGCCAGCACCCTGGGCAGGAATGTGGGGTACTGTTTGAAAAGCGATGTGTAAAAGGAGGTGCTGTACACATGCTCTAGCTGTGCCAGCACCCTGGGCAGGAATGTGGGGTACTGTTTGAAAAGCGATGTGTAAAAGGGGGTGCTGTACACATGCTCTAGCTGTGCCAGCACCCTGGGCAGGAATGTGGGGTACTGTTTGAAAAGCGATGTGTAAAAGGAGGTGCTGTACACATGCTCTAGCTGTGCCAGCACCCTGGGCAGGAATGTGGGGTACTGTTTGAAAAGCGATGTGTAAAAGGGGGTGCTGTACACATGCTCTAGCTGTGCCAGCACCCTGGGCAGGAATGTGGGGTACTGTTTGAAAAGCAGGTGCTGTACACATGCTCTAGCTGTGCCAGCACATGTGGGGTACTGGGCAGGAATGTGGGGTACTGTTTGAAAAGCGATGTGTAAAAGGGGGTGCTGTACACATGCTCTAGCTGTGCCAGCACCCTGGGCAGGAATGTGGGGTACTGTTTGAAAAGCGATGTGTAAAAGGAGGTGCTGTACACATGCTCTAGCTGTGCCAGCACCCTGGGCAGGAATGTGGGGTACTGTTTGAAAAGCGATGTGTAAAAGGAGGTGCTGTACACATGCTCTAGCTGTGCCAGCACTCTGGGCAGGAATGTGGGGTACTGTTTGAAAAGCGATGTGTAAAAGGAGGTGCTGTACACATGCTCTAGCTGTGCCAGCACGCTGGGCAGGAATGTGGGGTACTGTTTGAAAAGCGATGTGTAAAAGGAGGTGCTGTACACACACTGTTTGAAAAGCGATGTGTAAAAGGATGCTCCTAGCTGTGCCAGCACCCTGGGCAGGAATGTGGGGTACTGTTTGAAAAGCGATGTGTAAAAGGAGGTGCTGTACACATGCTCTAGCTGTGCCAGCACCCTGGGCAGGAATGTGGGGTGCTGTTTGAAAAGCGATGTGTAAAAACAAAAAAAGGAAACTGTTTGAAAACGATGTGTAAAATAGCCTGGGAAAACAAGTCAGGCATTTAGCTTCAATCAAAAAAAAAAAAAAGAAGAAAACAGTAACACAGCCTGGGAAAACAAGTCAGGCAGGCAGTCAATCAATCTCTCTGAGCCTCTTTCTGTTGAAACCAAATGTTGTTCTGCTTTCATTTTAATGACATCCTGGCTTTCATCTTATGAGAAACGATAATGTTCAAACGAATGGAGCGGTGTGATGTGTTTGCGTTGTTCTAATGGCAACGTGGTCACATCCTGTACCTGCTTTAGTGAGTGGCCAGAGTGAACACTTGTGTGTCACAGCTAGTGTCTGAAGTTAGCTCTGATACTTGTGTGCATTTCTGATATTTTTGTACATTTTTGTAACTCCAGCTTCAACCCACTTGGATATGTATGCTTCTTTATTTCAGATCACAGTGATGGTGTTCACATTCTCATGATCAAAAATGAAGGTAAGGCATCAGAAGCATTACTTGTAAACACCTTGTGTCACACATACATAGATACCCTTTAGAAATATCCATGTATTTCTGTTTGTATACCTGGTAATAAAAGCACACACCCCCAAAGAAGCAGCACATTGCAGTCAGTGCCTAACCCATGAAGGCACTTGTGTTTCTACAGAGACTCTTTTATCTTAAACTGCACTGGAGGGCTGCCTCACACAGATTCCAGCACCACATATTCTGTGCTTAATGAGACTGGGCTGACTCATGTGTAGTGTTGAATGATTTGAGTGATATTAAAAAAACCAATGGAGTTCAGAGGATTAGCTCACATACTGGCGAAGTCTTGAGTGCAGAGAACTGACCACAGTGAAAAGGGTTACATGCAGCTCAATCAGGTCACTCGCATTTTGTTCCACACTTTGAATATGGCTGATCAGGAGAGAATCTAGACTGTTTAGAGAAGCAGTATCTGTAGCATTTCAGTTGGAGCCACACTGAGACTGATCTTAATGCATGACTGTGCACAGCTGAGACTGATCTGAATGCATGATTGTGCATGGCTGAGAATGATCTGAATGCATGGATGTGCACAGCTGAGACTGGTCTGAATACATGATTGTGCATGGCTGAGACTGATCTGAATGCGTGATTGTGCATCGCTGTCCTCCCCTGTTCCTATAAACCAGTAACATGAAATGCTCCATGTTTTATGGAGCATATTTAAAAAAAAAAGTGCAAAATGATTTCTTAAATTACAGAAAGGTACAAATTTATGAAACACAGTAATTCTCAAGTTTTAGCAGGAATATGTTGTTCTCTTGGGATGAACATAAAGATAATGGTATTGAAGGCACAATGCAGGCTTCTCCAGCCCAGGGTATTCCTGACGTAGTGGCTGGTCTAATCCAGCTCACAGGAGTGTGGCTGCAGGATCGCATGTCAATCTGTCTCCACTCTTCACTTGCCCCGTATGCGGGTGGAACTGCCCCTGTTTCCTGCTCTTCCAGCAATGCATGTTTGGTCCCAGAGTGATGCTTCTGATGCTCGGTAAATAATTCAGCAATTTACTTGGCAAGGCGGTTACACCCGAATTGATCAAGTTGAGCTCCTGCAAGGAAAGCAGCCCGCTGAATACCTCTGGCTTGAGATCCTTTAGCTTTGGGCAGTTTGATAAATCAAGGACCTGTAGATTCTGTAGCCCTTTGAAGCTGTTGGGCTGGATTGCAGTCAGTGCTGGAAGACTGCTGAGAGACAGATAGGTCAGCTCAGTCATTCCCACAAAGGCATTCTCCTCTATGTGGGGGATTGGGTTCCCGTCCAGATTCAGGGATCTCACAGGAACGCTCTGGAGCAGCGGCACGGCTGTCAGTCTGTTCCCAGCCAGGCTCAGGCTCTGGATGTTGGGAGAGCTGCTGTGGGGGTTTTTGGAGACGGCTGTCAGAACGTTGTTGGAGAGGTCCAGGTTGATCGGCTTCCCATGACCTTTGGATGTAAAGATATCCAACCTGAATTCCTGCAGCCTGTTGTTGCTGAGGTCCACTTCAGTCAGTGGTAAGCCAGAGAAGCACCCATCCGAAAGCATTTCCAAACAGTTGCTGCTTAAATCCAGGGACTCCAGGTAGCGCAGTTTGGAAAAGGTCTTGCTGTGGACCTTGGTTAGCTTGTTGTTGCTCAGGTCAAGGCTAACCAAAGTGGTGTAACCAGGTCCTGTTAGCATGGAGTCTGTGAGGGTCTCCATGTAGTTGGATGACAGATCTAAATAGGAGGTGTCTAAAGGGATAGGAATGGGGGTGATATGGGGTCCCACTCCACTGCAGTCTACTTTTGTGAGGCTGAAGCTGTCGAAGAGTCCAAAGCTCTCCACCTCACAGCGGCATCCTGGGTGGCAGCTCTTTGTGGAGGCGACATGCAGGATGAAGATCAGCAAACAGCGGAGCCACAGCCGAGAATCCATTCCTCCTGAAAGAAACAGAACAAACACACAGATACTTTTACTGTGTGCAAATCAATATTCCAGCTTAAAGTCGCTATGGATAAAAGCATCTGCTAAATGACTCATTAATAAATACCACCATGTTGCTATGTAAATGATCTCCATGTTCATCAGCACGGAAGGTTTCTCTGGTCCCTCCTGGTTTTCTTCAAGTACTATTATTGTAAGCTGTATTGATTATGTGTATTACATGTACTGTGATGTAAGTAGAAGCTGTGAAACAGTGTGCGGGTTGTGCTTCTCCTTCGAGAGAGTCAGAACATGTTGGTCTCGTTGGTCTCATTGAACTCAACGAATGGCAACTGTTTTAAGGTCTGACTCAGCGGGATGTTTATTGCACTTTCTTTTCACCTCAGGAGGTTTTCAGTGTTTGACACGTGAATGTCGAGACATGATTATTCTGGAACTACAAAGTAAAGCTCCACTAATACCAATAGGAGAGTCTTTCCAGCTGTGAAGCATCCCTCATATCTGCTTGTTTGAAGGACACTGTGGGGTTCAGGAGTGTACAGATTGCTGTCTGTCCATTCAGAGGAAATTTATATCAGGAGGTGACTGAAATCCTTTTTGCAGGACAGCAGTACAGAAAGGAACCCATCTGTACAGTGTGTCACATTTTAAACACTCCCCAGACAGCAGTACAGAAAGGAACCCATCTGTACAGTGTGTCGCATTTTAAACACCCCCCAGACAGCAGTACAGAAAGGAACCCATCTGTACAGTGTGTCACATTTTAAACACTCCCCAGACAGCAGTACAGAAAGGAATCCATCTGTACAGTGTGTCGCATTTTAAACACTCCCCAGACAGCAGTACAGAAAGGAATCCATCTGTACAGTGCGTTACATTTTAAACACTCCCCAGACAGCAGTACAGAAAGGAACCCATCTGTACATTGTGTTGCATTTTAAATACTCCCCAGACAGCAGTACAGAAAGGAACCCATCTGAAGTGTGTTGCATAATATGCCATGTGGACATCACTACTGCAGTATTATGCCTTTTTTTCAAATGGCTCAGGAAGCAAATATAGCCTTCATCCATAAGCAACTGTGTTCCAAGTTCAGTGTACCGTAATTAATTCAACACATTCCATTAAGTTTTCTTCCACTTCAGTTTGTCAAACAGGTTCAGTGTTTTATAAATGAAATCCACACGGCAGGCAATGCAACTTGATTAAATAAAACTGATCAGCTGCTTAATTTTGACACATCTTCAGAGGAAACAAGGAACGCCCCCTGCGAGAATGCAGGTCCATTAGCCAGTCGTGTAAGCAATGACTGTGGGGATCAGACGCACAGCTGGGTAAAAAGTGAAACCCACACACCTGCACCTTTGATCTTTACAGTAATAAGCATGTAGTAAAGCTGGAGCAATGGCAGTGGTTTAAAAGCAGTAAGTGTAAATCCCTGCGTGTCCTTTCACTGGTGAGGCTTGCAGAGCTGTGTGGTCATGTCTGTCTGTACACTCAAGCAGGTCCACTCTGAGTGATGCACAGCAGCACATTACTCCCGCCAGCCTTCACACAGGTTAAATGAGAAGCACACTGCCAGGACTGGACCGAACAGTCTCTGTGTCAGTGCAGGGGACGTGGTGTTCATGCAGGGCTGCACAGTTTGCTGTGTTAAATGCATGGAGAATCCTTTCTGATTCAGCCTGTATATACTGTAGGGGTCACCTGTTTGAACAAGAATGTGGGAGAGCAGCAGGCAATACCAATGCGTGTGTGCATGTCAGTGTGGGTGTGTGTGTGCGTGCGTGTTTGCATGTGATTGCGTGCTCACATTTAGATATGAAACAAACACTGCAAGCTCAGCGCATGTATTCACCTTTACACTAAAGAGAAAGGTACTGGGCGTCCAAATCTGTTTTAAGAGCACTGGCTGAGGGTCACTGTTGCAGAGGTTCAGTACACAAGGCTTGCTGGGCAAGGCCACACACGTGAGGGGACAGTGTTGGGCAATGCAGGAGAGATGTTTCTCTGTACAGCACAGCTCCACACACGTGAGGGGACAGTGTTGGGCAATGCAGGAGAGATGTTTCTCTGTACAGCACAGCTCCACACACGTGAGGGGACAGTGTTGGGCAATGCAGGAGAGATGTTTCTCTGTACAGCACAGCTCCACACACGTGAGGGGACAGTGTTGGGCAATGCAGGAGAGATGTTTTTCTGTACAGCACAGCACCACACATGTGAGGGGACAGTGTTAGGCAATGCAGGAGAGATGTTTCTCTGTACAGCACAGCTCCACACACAGGCACCTCCAGGGACCAGCTCCAGCGTTCAAGCTGGGTCTTCAACTCTCCTCTCAGGACTAGCTGTCATTTCTTTCTGACCATATTCATTTTCCCTTCTTTTAAAGTCATATTCTTAAGCTACAGAACAAATAAAGGAATACAATATTATTTTAAAAATCACTAATACAGTAAAGCAGGTTAATCTGCATCAGTGCAAGGCAAGAGCTTATAGGCCCTGAACCGGCATATCGAGGTTTCCCACATTCTTCAAACATCCAGGTTGGAAATGGATCAGATTGAGCACATTCATTATAGACAGCTGGCAACAAACAAGTTCTCAGGATAGTTGTGCAACATGTAATCTGGCAGAGATCTCTCTGAACATCATTCCCAAAGCAAGACATTAAGAGTCAGCTCTGCACCCTGAGGTCCAGCCTATCAGCCTGGGGGATTCCTTTGCACAGGCTTTGTTAAAAGGCAGGACTTGAACTGTTTATGAACACATAGCAGCTGGGTCTGTTTGAAGCAATGGAATGCTGTCCAACATCTGGAGTCGTACTTCAGATTAGTTTACAATTAAAACACTTCTGAAACTCCAGCTGCAAATCTAAAACGTAAAGAATTCTGAAATCCAACGAGAAGAAACTCATAAAAAGAAAAGGAAAAAAAGCGTAAAGAATCAGAACTTTTCACTATTGAGCCTTAAATGTTTTTAAAGCACAACTTATCAGAAATCATGTTTGGCAATATCTGTATTGAACGTTTTTATTGCTTGACCTCAGAATTCAGGATTAAGTTTTTTAAACGTCTGAATGAATAATTTGCAGTGTGTGCGCTTCTATCGGTTTATTTTAATGTTGGGATTACTGATCTGTCTATTGGTTTGTTCTGGGGTGCGAGTCCTGTTAGTTTGTCTTTTGATTACTGATCTGTCTATTGGTTTGTTCTGGGGTGCGAGTCCTGTTAGTTTGTCTATTGATTACTGATCTGTCTATTGGTTTGTTCTGGGGTGCGAGTCCTGTTAGTTTGTCTATTGATTACTGATCTGTCTATTGGTTTGTTCTGGGGTGCGAGTCCTGTTAGTTTGTCTTTTGATTACTGATCTGTCTATTGGTTTGTTCTGGGGTGCGAGTCCTGTTAGTTTGTCTTTTGATTACTGATCTGTCTATTGGTTTGTTCTGGGGTGCGAGTCCTGTTAGTTTGTCTTTTGATTACTGATCTGTCTATTGGTTTGTTCTGGGGTGCGAGTCCTGTTAGTTTGTCTTTTGATTACTGATCTGTCTATTGGTTTGTTCTGGGGTGCGAGTCCTGTTAGTTTGTCTTTTGATTACTGATCTGTCTATTGGTTTGTTCTGGGGTGCGAGTCCTGTTAGTTTGTCTTTTGATTACTGATCTGTCTATTGGTTTGTTCTGGGGTGCGAGTCCTGTTAGTTTGTCTATTGATTACTGATCTGTCTATTGGTTTGTTCTGGGGTGCGAGTCCTGTTAGTTTGTCTTTTGATTACTGATCTGTCTATTGGTTTGTTCTGGGGTGCGAGTCCTGTTAGTTTGTCTTTTGATTACTGATCTGTCTATTGGTTTGTTCTGGGGTGTGAGTCCTGTTAGTTTGTCTGTTGATTACTGATCTGTCTATTGGTTTGTTCTGCGGTGCGAGTCCTGTTAGTTTGCCTGTGTGTGTTTATAATCATCAACCTTTAGAAACTCTGAAAGAAACTTCCTAAAATCAATGCCATTTTGTTCTTCAAAAAGCACTGATCATTTTTGTATTTGATTTTTAGATGCTTTACCATCCCTCCTGTGAAATCAACAGATCAATCATTTCTGACCTGAGGCAGCAGCCGGTGCCTGTGAGCCCCTGAAGAGGGTCCACAGTGAACCTGCGCAGATCTGTTGCCAGCAGTAATTAAAAGAGCTGCAAGCCCTGACCTCTACAGCTTGGTTAATGTAGATCTGCACGGCTTGGATAACAATCCGACCTGTTTACTAACGTCTAGTGTTTAATAAGATTGAAAGAGTAGAGTCAGCTACATGTAAATAATCACCTTCGCACGTCCATGTGTATCTATCTACGTGTACAGCGCGTGTATTACATATATTCGTGTACACACTGGGATGTACCGTTAACTAGCACAGCATGACTCTGCACGCTTCACTCCTGCAAGGGACAGAGTAGTTCAGTTGAATGGATCAATACCCCAGTGCAGGGTTATTGCAATTATAACAGACTGGAGCGAAAACCGTTGAATGATGCGGCAGCAAACTGACACACCAGCGATAGGTGCCGTTCAACAGCCAGTCTGCTCTGCTGCTGTTCGGGTCAATAAACAAGGAATCGCTTTGTGCACAACGAGGAATTTTAGTGTTTTATGTAAAAGGTGATTATGAAACATTTTTTGTTTTGTTTTTGGTTAGATAACCACACTCGTTTTCCTTAATCTCAAACTGCTTCCTAACGTGAGCACTCTCATACATGTTGACTTGACCTCGAGAAAATGTACGCGGAGAGAGCGAGGATCTCATTCTAGTTCGGGCATGTAAGTGGTAGAAATGTTAACATTTTGCAACTAAAAAATATACCTTTTATAACAAATAAACCGTGAGCGTAGCCAGATCCGCAGTGCTGCTATCAACAGCCTCGTTACAATGCAACACTGCGTGCCAAATCAAACACTGCCCAGTCTGTCGGGATCGGCCGCGGCGCAGGAGGAGGAGAAGGAAGGCTGTGTTTCTTCTTCATCCGATCAAATTACTTGTGTAACCGTGGCAATACACACTGGAGCCTGAAAACCATCAGCCCGACTCCTCTCATGCTGGTTTTACAACTGCACCGCTCAAATGAACACAAAGTATATTTAACATAAATTAAAACCCTCACACGCGTCTGAAGCAATTTCAACACCGACAACAGTTACTAGCCGAGTTAATAATAATAATAATAATAATAATAATAATAATAATAAATAATAATAATAATAATAATAAAAACAAATTCTATTTTATAGATCGTGCAAAAAATACAATATAGATACACTTCACGAAGAAATGTTGAAATAAAAACACGTTCGTACTTCACTAAGATTTTAAAGTTAAAAATGAAAACGAATCCTCCATCGATGCGATGTTTCAAGGCTGCTTATGTAAACTCTGACGAAATAAACTTTCTAATCGAGCTTCCCAACTGTTTCTGTAAGTAACGCGTACTGTTTTCCTTTATGTTTTAACCTCACCTTGTCTGCTCAATGAAAAGTCCCCGAACTCTCTGAAGCTCGAGTCTGATCGGAAGCGAAGAAGCGGCTCTGTTTTTCCTGGAAAGTCTTGCATTCGTGCTCTGAATGGTCCGGTCGCTGTGGGCTCTGCTGTCTCACATTTTGCGGAGTTGTTCGGTGCTTTCAGCACTTCAGCGAGCACGCCCTTGTCTTGATTTACGCAAACTCCAGTCCCATCCCAAACTCACGAAAGAGGAACACACCTTTTGTTCGTACGTTTTGATTCAACAGGCAAACTTTTAATTCAATCTGCAGTACAGGAATGGTAACTAATAATGAACTAACAGACTCACGCGCTCTGGCAGCGGGCCTTTAATCTGGGGACCGTGAACAAACACTTCATGCGTGAAATAAACGAAAAATACATACGCTTGGCTTACAGTGTCTGTTTCAAACACCACAATACCTGCAAGCACATCCATTCAAATACACGTTGTACATTCACACACAGTATATCTTTATTTTCTTTACAATAATTCCGCACAATACGGTGTTTGCTTCAGTACTCCATGAAGATTAAAAAGTGACCACCTTATTATGTGATGCATCAATTTGTTTAATTATTTTAAACGATTTAAACTAATAAGAGGCGAGTCGTGACGAAGATCCCGTGTAGAGACTATAACACACGAGGCCACTTTCACGCTCTTGTTTTGTGACATATGAAGTCGCCAGTTGAGCGCCCATTGTTAGCCAGGTTCTTCGTGTGATGTTGCTGCTGGCACTGAGCGAAGTCGCTGAACAATGTCCGCTGCAACTCCTCGTTGATTTAATAAACTGGCAGCAACAGTCGCTCTGCCCTCTAGTGGTACTCATTTACAGAGCATCAAAAAGGACCAAAAAGAAAGTACGCAGAGAGTACACAGAACTGCAAACGCAAGTCAAAAAGGAAGTTAGAAAGGCCAAGACAGAAATAGAAATGAATATTGCTAAGGGAGCTAAAACCAATTCCAAAATGTTTTTCCAATATTACAACAGAAAGCGAACATTCAAAGAGGAGATTAAATGTTTAAGAGATACAAATGGCAAAATCGTAGATGAAGAAAAAAAATAGCAAATATATTAAATGATTACTTTTCACAAGTTTTTACAAAGGAAGATACTGACAACATGCCCCACATGTCATCCAGTTCCTATCCAGTTTTAAATAACTTTAGCATAACTGAGGCAGAAGTGTTAAAGGGACTAGGAGCTCTTAAAATAAACAAATCCCCTGGGCCAGATGAGATCCTCCCAGTAGTACTCAAAGAAATGAAAGAAGTAATTTACAAACCGCTAACCAAGATCATGCAGCAGTCTCTTGACACAGGGGTGGTACAGACAGACTGGAAAATTGCAAACGTAATACTGATCCACAAAAAGGGAAACAAAACTGAACCAGGTAACTACAGACCAGTAAGCCTGACTTCTATTATATGCAAACTTATGGAAACTATAATAAGATCCAAAATGGAAAATTACCTATATAGTAACAGGGTCCTGGGAGACAGTCAACATGGTTTTAGGAAAGGGAGATCATGTCTAACTAACTTGCTTGATTTTTTTGAGGATGCAACATCGATAATGGATAATTGCAAAGCATATGACATAGTTTATTTAGATTTCCAGAAAGCTTTTGACAAAGTCCCGCATAAAAGATTAATTCTCAAGCTGAACGCAGTTGGGATTCAAGGAAACACATGTACATGGATTAGGGAGTGGTTAACATGTAGAAAACAGAAAGTACTTATTAGAGGAAAAACCTCAGAATGGAGTGTGGTAACCAGTGGTGTACCACAGGGATCAGTATTAGGTCCTCTGCTATTCCTAATCTACATTAATGATTTAGATTCTGGTATAGTAAGCAAACTTGTTAAATTTGCAGACGACACAAAAGTAGGAGGCGTGGCAAACACTGTTGCAGCAGCAAAGGTCATTCAAGACAAGATTCAGAACTGGGCAGACACATGGCAAATGACATTTGATAGAGAAAAGTGTAAGGTACTGCACACAGGAAATAAAAATGTACATTATAAATATCATATGGGTCAACAGTTTTTGTTGACTCAGAAATGTCTTCATCTAGACAATGTGGGGAAGCTATAAAAAAGGCTAACAAGATGCTTGGATACATTATGAAAAGTGT
>NW_024471561.1:145987-170987 GCF_017654505.1 Polyodon spathula | reverse complement strand
AATATCTACAAAATAACAGATATACACTTTCACACTGGCATGCTCTACCCAGATAGACAAGTGCAAACTCAATGCATTTCTCATATTCACTGTGTAGAGTGTGATAGACAGGTGCAAACTCAATGCATTTCTCATATTCACTGTGTAGAGTGTGATAGACAGGTGCAAACTCAATGCATTTCTCATATTCACTGTGTAGAGTGTGATAGACAGGTGCAAACTCAATGCATTTCTCATATTCACTATGTAGAGTGTGATAGACAGGTGCAAACTCAATGCAGTGCTCATGTGATAGACAGACAGACGCAATCAGCACACAAAGATCTCCCCTTTGTTGGACTCTAAAAGGAATCTGAGCCTGTGCTGTTTGCGTATTTCCATTTGGAGGAACGATTAGACCGAGGTGCGGAAGCAGGGGGGCATATTGGACCTGACCTGTCACGCAGCTGCTGTCCCACTGTGTCATTACTCAGCCGCGGCCATTTGGGATTCCACTGACTCTTATGATTTTAGTAATTATTATTATTATTATTATTATTATTATTATTATTATTATTATTATTATTATTATTATTGGTTAATAAATAACAATTCCTGAAGGAAGCAAAAAGCCACAATAAATACAATTTGTTCGAGTGCTGTGTAGTACAGCGTAACCTACTCGAATACATCTTTTAACTTCTTACTCGATAGAAAAACGTTACTTTGTACAAAGCTTGTCGGTTTATATTGAAACTTGACTCCATTGTTAGTATAGTTAAAAGGTTTTACGGCTCTGGTAACTATCTTACTTATTAGCCACTTTAGCACAGCTCATATCTAGGCATGCATATGTTTCAAGTTCAGAAACATCGTAACACTGTTAAACAAAGTGTGCACCACTGCGCATTCTCACCTGCGCATTCAGCTCGAGCCACTTGCCGTGCTTCATTAGCGCTAATAACACTCAGTTTCCATGGTGACTCGCACGCCCTCCCCCGGCTCCTGCTGCCTGTCTCTCTCTCTCTCTCTGCTTGCTTCCATCATGGCTCCTGCAGCAGACAGGCCCGGTTACTGGGGCCGGCCTACCTCCACCCTGGATTGGTGTGAGGAAAACTACAGCGTGTCCTTCTACATCGCAGAATTCTGTGAGTAAACGGGGGAACGCGAACCCCCACAAAGCCATTGCGTTCACGCTGATAACAGCGGTAAATATCACTGATTTTCACTGACCGAGGCCTGTCTGTTCAGAAACGAAACGGCAGCACTCCACCGATTATTAACACTTTTTTAAACGTTAATGAAAGGCTGGTTGCAACGTGCATGTGGCGTTGAGCACCTGCCTGGAATTAGATTACGTTATTGTTTTTAATGCACCTATTTAGTAATTAAAATAGTATCACTGTGACCAGAGGCAAGGTGCAGTGCATGCCGATGCTCCCAAAACAATGTCCGCATTCTTGTTCAGGAGCGCGTTGTAATCACAGTGCTCCGTTCTGCACCCTTGTTGGCATTAATGTACATGTTTTCTGTTCCTATGCACTGTAGCGGGAAGCCATGTAGCACACCGTAGAGTTTGGTGCATGTTGTGAAATGATTGTTTGTTTTGGATCAGGTTAAAGAAAGGTTACATGCAGGTGTCACACATCACAGCTGACTTCCTCGCTCAACTCCAGTTAAAGGGGTAGTAGCGTTTTGTTTTTTGTTTTTGTTTTTGTTTTGTTTTTTGTAGTTTGTTTTTACAGGGCAACAGTAGTGCATTGTGGTGTGCGTGTTGCATTATGTCAGCCTGATTTGTAAAGTTTGCAAGTCGTGAGTGAGTTTCAGTCCGTTGCCCTTCATTTACAAAAATGATTTTCAAAATGTAGCTGTGACATAGACAGCCTGTGTTTTACGTCACGTGTAGAACAGTGCGCGCGCCTCTACAGCTTCCTCGAGGGTATTCTGCAAATCGTTTTGCAAGAAAGCAAAAGGCATTCTTTACAGGAATGTGTGGTGGGGGTGCTTATGATTAAAAACAGCCACACACGTGTGGTTAGACTGTGCTAGGTTTAAATATTTATCTAAAAACTTCAAATGTCCTGCAATTGTATTTCTGTTTGATTGGACTGCACTATCAGATTAAACCAGCCTGGATGTTGAAGATGGAGAGGTGTTAGATTTGACTTTACTCTTCTCGGTATGTTTGCTCTGGGGAAGGGTTTTGAAATGTATTAGTAAACCATAATGAAAAAACCTTTCTCATAACAGGCAGATTCATTTAATCCAGTTCACTGGAAACCTCATTGAGAAACATACCATAGAGGCTGCTGTGCAAGCGTTTTGTTGTTTGACCAGCAGCATCTATGCTGAGGTATTTAGTTGAAATGTTGCAGTGTTTTATAAGGGCTTTTTAAGGCTCATTATTTGATTTCTTTGGTTTCCTATTTAAAGAGAATGATGTAATCCTAATAATTGCTTTATTTTTGAGAGGGTTGAAAGGGTTCCTTTTCCTCGCCACACAAGGAGGGCCGGCTGCTCATGAGCTAAGTTCAGTGGAGTTTCTACAGAACAACGTCAAATACAATCGATTCAGTTCAGTGGAGTTTCTACAGAACAACGTCAAGTACAATCGATTCAGTTCAGTGGAGTTTCTACAGAACAACGTCAAATACAATCGATTCAGTTCAGTGGAGTTTCTACAGAACAACGTCAAATACAATCGATTCAGTTCAGTGGAGTTTCTACAGAACAACGTCAAATACAATCGATTCAGTTCAGTGGAGTTTCTACAGAACAACGTCAAATACAATCGATTCAGTTCAGTGGAGTTTCTACAGAACAACGTCAAATACAATCGATTCAGTTCAGTGGAGTTTCTACAGAACAACGTCAAATACAATCGATTCAGTTCAGTGGAGTTTCTACAGAACAACGTCAAATACAATCCATTCAGTTCAGTGGAGTTTCTACAGAACAACGTCAAATTCAGTTCAAGTGGAGTCTACAGAACAACGTCAAATACAATCCATTCAGTTCAGTGGAGTTTCTACAGAACAACGTCAAATACAATCCATTCAGTTCAGTGGAGTTTCTACAGAACAACGTCAAATACAATCCATTCAGTTCAGTGGAGTTTCTACAGAACAACGTCAAATACAATCCATTTAACTTATGATCAAGTTCCAACTTCAGGGTGTTTAGAAAAGCAGAGCTCCTTTTCTGAATAATCTCAACGCTGATGCACTACAACGTACAAAGTTGCTGTGTTGCAAGCCTCATTGTGCTTTACATTGTCTTTAGGGATGTTGCAAGTGAGCGATACAACCCTTCTCAAAGTGTCCCATAGTAAAAGCATTGCAAAGTGTAATAAAGCATAGGCAGGTATTGTAAAGAATAGCGCACTTTGATAAAGCATATTAAACATGGCAACCCAGAATAAACTGTTAAACCCTGAAATACTGTGGTAAACTTTTATATGGTAATATACAGTGAAAAAAACATCAGTTTTTAGACCATAAACAAAACTACTTTATAACTCTGGCACTTTCTACTAACAAATAATACAAAATGGGGGTAATGCATTACAAATAATACAAAATGGGGGTAATGCATTACAAATCCAGGCACTTCTGGGACTTGCAGTATAAATGAAAAATAATGCCTAATTTACAGGATTCTTTTCTGCACAGAGTACTTTTATTCAGTGCAGATGCACCCACAGTGAAGCTAAACTGCTAAAGTAGACTTGATTTCTTTCAGTTCATGCAAAGTCTTTTACGGACCTAAACACTTTGTAAATACCCCAGTGACTCAATATTACATCTCTACAGTAACACAGCGTTACAGCTCCTGGTCTTGTTAGTTTAATGAATAACCAGCTTGTTTTACTCCGAGGTGCCTTGTTGGCTTGAACTAACACTTGCTGCTGTTTGTCCTCCAGGGAATACTGTGAGTAACCTGATTATGATTCTACCTCCAGTCTATGGTGCCATCCAGACTCTCCGAGACGGCCTTGAAACCCGCTACGTCTTTGCGTATGTGGGACTGGCAGGTAAGAACCTCTCTCTCATCTCCTTGCAAGGTGAACACTACTGTACACTTCATGAAGTCTCACAGTAGCTGCTCTTAATTCCGGTACAGTATGACTTGAACTTGCAGACTTGATGTGCATAGTCACGTGAACTGTGAAGCACGTCTCCTCCAGCTGATTGCTCGATCCTCGCCTATGTATTAAAGCACACTAATATCACTACCTCTTCAGTTGAACAAAACAGTATTTTACTTGTCCTTCCTACTGTCCAGCAGATTAAAAGTTTAGATACCTGTGCATTCGAACCCAAAGCTCAAGCATGCTTACAGTTTCTAGGTAAGCCTTGTTTTTTCACACACGTCGGCTTGCGCACAGATAATTAAAAATAGTCTGGATTTTAGGCAGGTGGGTTATTACACTTGAACATTTAATAAGGCATTGTTTACTGTGGATTCTCTGAGACTTCCCCGACACCTGCAGCATTCAGAGTGGTAATGTTAACGGTTCTGCCAGTGTTCCCGTGAGAGGAGACTGTGCTGATGGGCACGCTGTTCAGTGCAGGCTCGTTGTAAAGGCCAGTCTGTGAGTCTGTTTATTAGATATGTACTACATTTAGCTATCCTGTACCATGACTCATTTTCATCTCATTTCATTTGGTTTATCTCAAGTGCCCTGAACTCCAAAGCAGGCACTGTTTCTTCAAACTTGTACAGTTTCCAATGAAATGAACACAATTCATGTCATAAATGAGAATGGAAATTGATTTTTTTTTCTATTTTGATTGTGAAATAAAATCCTGTAGATGTTACAGTAGCTATGCATTGAGATGCTTTTCTGTCAGTAAGGAAATTAATTAAAAACATACAAATTAACTGCTGGAATATGGCTAGGTTTAAGATCCTGGCAGCAGCGCCTGCGTGACTGCTCAAAACAAACCCAAGATGCACTCTGGCCATATCGAGGAGCATTGCCAAGTGCAGGGTGTGTCCTGGCTGGAGGGCTGAAGCGTTAGGATTAACTTAAGTGTTACTGTAGGGGTACAGTAGCTGTGCACAATAATATTTAAAACATGACTGTTTGGAAAATGTCTGTGAATTCATGTATCAGTGTATCAGAAATGTTATTTAACAAGTGAGCATAAAAAAGATGGGCTGCTATTGGTTTGTTGTATAGTTATTAAAAACTACTTTTTATTTTTTGTTATTCTTGACTGTGAAAAGCAGGAGCTCTGCTCTGCTGTCAGTGACTCTCCTGATCTATCAATAGAAGATCAGGAGCTGCTGTTGTACATTCATACTGTGGAGAGTTCTCTGTTCAGTGTTCCTGTTTTCACTTCCCATTTTCAGTCTGTGAGTGGTTGTTTGTGCAGCAGTCATGGTTTAACTAGACCAGTCCACAGCACCGCCAGGGTTAGTGATCCCTGTCTCACACACAGCCAGCAGTGTGATTTTAAACTGCTTTAGTGAAGATGGCTGTTATTCAGTGTACACTACAGTCAACACAGCAAGGCCAACAGAGAGCCAATTGAGAGTCAGTATGTATCATAAACAGTGAGGCTTCAGCGACTAGCGCAGGACACGTCACACAGCTGCTAATGTCTCCTAAACAATGAGGCTTCAGCGGGGAGTGCAGGACGAGTCACACAGCTGGGCGGCCTGGTTCACGTCCAGGCTGTGCAAAGAGGCCAAACTTTGGTGGAACCCCGAGGGGGCATCACATTGGCTCTGCCGCTCCCACGGTGGGGGACAGGAAACCGGCAGGGACTCCTTCTCCTCATTGTGCAACCGCAAACCGTGCTGGCCAGACACCGAACATATTCAGAGTGGATAAGAGGCAGGGCTGGTCTCTGTCTTCCAGGATCGGTAGCCCTGCCCACCTCCTGCTCTGGATTGCTCGGTGTAAAAGCGATTTTGCCTTTAGGCTTGAGAGATCGGAGGACGCTCACACACCCTCAGAACGACCATGCTGTGTGGGGACTCGCTGCGGTGAGGAGAAAAAACATAATTAGACGTTTCAAATTTTTGGGGGGAGTAGGGGTGAATAAATAAAATAATTGGTCACTAAATTTAATTAAAAAAAAAAAAAGAAAAACAATGAAGAACAAATTAAGTTGGGTGCTGCAGAGGAGCTAATGCTTTTAAAGGCTACAGTTGTTTTGAATAGCTTGTGTTTTGGCAAGCCTTTGTGTAATGTATCTAATTGTGTGTCCAGTGGGCAAGCCTTTGTGTAATGTATCTAATTGTGTGTCCAGTGGGCAAGCCTTTGTGTAATGTATCTAATTGTGTGTCCAGTGGGCAAGCCTTTGTGTAATGTATCTAATTGTGTGTCCAGTGGGCAAGCCTTTGTGTAATGTATCTAAATGTGTGTCCAGTGGGCAAGCCTTTGTGTAATGTATCTAAATGTGTGTCCAGTGGGCAAGCCTTCGTGTAATGTATCTAAATGTGTGTCCAGTGACAGTTAACCGATTTATTTTCTTTTTCAGCGGTTGGGATTGGGTCTTGGTGCTTTCACATGACCCTGCAGTATGAGATGCAGGTAAGAGGCTCTCCACAGTGAGCCTGTCAGTCTGCTTGCTAATCCACTGAAGTTCTGCCATGTCCAAGGTCTTCAATCTGATGATAAAGTCTGCTCATTTTTCTCGTGTATTTGCCTGTACAGAACTAGCAGTGCATTCTTGACACCCTGTCGGGTGGTTTCGTGAATGGTGCAAGCTGTTTATTTCTAGCCCCGGCCTCTGCTGATCTTGAACCCTGCGGGAGAGCAAAGGCCAGTGCAGTGCTCCCTGTGGGCCCCCAGTATAAATGTGGGCTGCTGAGATTTGAGCCACGCTCACACGGCTCATCCTGCATGCGAAACAGCTTTCACCTGGTGAGATTGTGTGAGTTAGGGTTGGGGTTATACTGTTTGTACATGCAGTGTTACATAGTTCAATATTACACCGTTCAATGTTAGGGTTGGGGTTATATTGTTTGTATATGCAGTGTTACATAGTTCAATATTACACCGTTCAATGTTAGGGTTGGGGTTATATTGTTTGTATATGCAGTGTTACATAGTTCAATATTACACCGTTCAATGTTAGGGTTGGGGTTATATTGTTTGTACATGCAGTGTTACACAGTTCAATATTACACCGTTCAATGTTAGGGTTGGGGTTATACTGTTTGTATATGCAGTGTTACATAGTTCAATATTACACCGTTCAATGTTAGGGTTGGGGTTATATTGTTTGTATATGCAGTGTTACATAGTTCAATATTACACCGTTCAATGTTAGGGTTGGGGTTATACTGTTTGTATATGCAGTGTTACACAGTTCAATATTACACCGTTCAACGTTAGGGTTGGGGTTATACTGTTTGTATATGCAGTGTTACACAGTTCAATATTACACCGTTCAATGTTAGGGTTGGGGTTATATTGTTTGTATATGCAGTGTTACACAGTTCAATATTACACCGTTCAATGTTAGGGTTGGGGTTATACTGTTTGTACATGCAGTGTTACACCGTTCAGTGTTATGCAGTTCAATATTGCGGATCATGTGGCATTCGATTTACATGATCTTCCAGAACTACATCACCTGTAGCCTAATGTGAAGATGAATTATTATTTTTATTTATTTATTTTTTTAAATCCGAAAGCTGATGCTTCTTATGTTTGATCTGATACTTGGAATTTGAGTTTAAAATGTGTCTACGTTCTTGCCATCTATAACAGTAAGAAAAGCCACGTCCTGCCTTGTATGTGACTGTTTTATGTTCAAGGGTGTGTGCATCCTGCTTATCCCTTTCACAATCCTCATTCTAACCATATTCATCATGTCATAATCAAACATTTCACCACAGTTGTACAGACCTGTAAATATTTTAAACAAATCTCCCAGATTTGGTTTTATGTGACCCAAAATAAGATTACAGCTAGTAACTGGAAATGGATGGCTAATAACCTCCTTGTGTCAAGTATTATTCTTGGGAAATCATTTTGGTAAAACCCACCGTAGATAATTATTGCTGTTCAAGCCTCCAGAGAGCAGGGTGTGGATGTTGTTTATTTATACCACGAAAGATCCCTCAAAAACGCCACACGTTTGTTGGCTACGTTTTTTTTTTTTTTATATGTAATGCATTAGTTAAACTTGAAATTGAAAAAAGCAACTCATTCCACAGAACATGTTTTCTTATTTGATGGGGTAGGGTGGATGTTGTGCTTGAGAGGAACATGTCTGCTGTAACACAGTGCAGTTGTACTGCCCCTCCCAATACAGCATTGGAATAATGTTGTCCAAACCGTCATTTTCTTTTGTTTTTTCTTTTTGTAGTTACTAGATGAATTGCCGATGATCTACAGCTGCTGTGTGTTTGTGTACTGCTTGTAAGTGTCTGCTGATGAATTTACACTACAGGGTGTTCAGCTCTAATGATTAAGCATTGCCTGTTGTTTTTAATCCAGGCGACTGCATGTACAAAATCATGAATATGTTTTCCCATCATCCTGCAGGTATGAGTGTTCCAAGCAGAAGACCGGGCTGAATTATTTTCTGATTTTTATATTGCTAGCCTTCAGTGTTTCAGTGACTACAGTAAGTGCTTTTTGAAATTGTATTACTGAGGTGGGAATCCAGCTGGCTTGTATTCCTAATGACTGGTCTCTCCTTGCTGTAATATTTATATGTACTGTACAAGGAGTAAACTGTACATTCTTTCCTAGATACCAGATCCCTATTTTGGGGGGTACCATTGGCCATTTATGAGAGCTTGCTCATTAAAACTATATGCATGTATTTAAAGAGCAGACCGTTATCTAATCAGTAATACCAAGTTATTGAGCTAGTCTGAGTGCAGTAGAGTACACTGCACAGTGTTCCACCCGAGCTCAGCACACTAGAAGGGTTCCCAGGAACTTTAAGGAGCCCTTGTACTGTGCCTCTGTGCTCCTGGTAGTATTGCATTCATTCAATAGTTTATTATGTATTTATTTATTTATTGCAGGTTTATTTACAGTGGAAGGAGCCAATATTCCACCAGGTAAGTATTTTTCAAGTTGCTAGTTGTATTGTATGTAACTATTTTTACAACCTGTTTTATTTTATGAATTCAGCAGCAAATGGCAGATAGTACACTGAACAAAAATATAAACGCAACATGCAACAATTTCAAATATTTTACAGTTCATATAAGGAAATCAGTCAATTGAAATAAATTCATTAGGCCCTAATCTGTGGATTTCACATGACTGGGAATACAGATATGCATCTGTTGGTTACAGATACCTTAAAAAAAAAAAAAAAAAAAAAGGTAGGGGCGTGGACCAGAAAACCAGTCAGTATCTGGTGTGACCACCATTTGCCTCATGCAGCGCGACACATCTCCTTCGCATAGAGTTGATTAGGCTGTTGATTGTGGCCTGTGGAATGTTGCCCCACTCCTCTTCAGTGGCTGTGCGAAGTTGCTGGGTGTTGGCGGGAACTGGAACACGCTGTCGTACACGTCGATCCAGAGCATTCCCAAACATGCTCAATGGGTGACATGTCTGGTGAGTGTGCAGGCCATGGAAGAACAGGGACATTTTCAGCTTCCAGGATTTGTGTACAGATCCTTTGGACATGGGGCCGTGCATTATCATGCTGAAACATGAGGTGATGGCGGCGGATGAATGGCATGACAATGGGCCTCAGGATCTCGTCACGGTATCTCTGTGCATTCAAATTGCCATCGATAAAATGCAATTGTGTTCGTTGTCCATAGCTTATGCCTGCCCATAACATAACCCCACCGCCACCATGGAGCTCTGTTCACAACGTTGACATCAGCAAACCGCTCGCCCACACGACGCCATACATGCTGTCTGCCATCTGCCAGTACAGTTCAAACCAGGATTCATCCGTGAAGAGCACAGTTCTCAGCCTGCCAGTGGCCATCAAAGGTGAGCATTTTACGACGCCGAACTGCAGTCAGGTCAAGACCCGTGTGAGGACGACGAGCACGCAGATGAGCTTCCCTGAGACGGTTTCTGACAGTTTGTGCAGAAATTCTTCTGTTGTGCAAACCCACAGTTCCATCAGCTGTCCGAGTGGCTGGTTTCAGATGATCCCGCAGGTGAAGAAGCCAGATGTGGAGGTCCTGGGCTGGCGTGGTTACACGTGGTCTGCGGTTGTGAGGATGGTTGGACGTACTGCCAAGTTCTCTAAAACGACGTTGGAGGCGGCTTATGGTAGAGAAATTAACATTCAATTCTCTGGCAACAGTTCTGGTGGACATTCCTGCAGTCAGCATGCCAGTTGCACGCTCCCTTAAAACTTGAGACATCTGTGGCATTGTGTTGTGTGACAAAACGGCACATTTTTAGAGTGGCCTTTTATTGTCCCCAGCACAAGGTGCACCTGTGTAATGATCATGCTGTTTAATCAGATTCTTGACATGCCACACCTGTCAGGTGGATAGATTATCTTGGCAAAGGAGAAATGCTCACTAACAGGGATGTAAACAAATTTATGCACAAAATTTGAGAGAAATAAGTTTTTTGTGTGTATGGAAAATTTCTAGGATCTTTTATTTCAGCTCATGAAACATGGGACCAACACTTTACATGTTGTGTTTATATTTTTGTTCAGTGTAATACTGTTGCCTTAAAAGTAATAATTTGTATTGCCTTTAGTGAGGAGTCAGTGCGTCACCCCTGGAGGGAAACGCCAGCATGATGAACAAGGATGACAAACTGTTAATGTTGCAACTTCACTGTGCTAGTCTCTTAGTACTAGCTTTGTAGAATTACCAGTTTGTTTTTACTTTTAAACATAGCCCTGGAGTAAACCCCTTGTGTCTGGCTACCATGTGACAGATTCACGTTCGTTGTTCATCTTTGCAAGAGGTTAAAAACTGGGGCCATTTCACAATAGAAAAGCAATTGGTGTTCTGTGGCTCCGAAGCTGAAGGTGTTTATACCAGTAAACTTGCAGGGACCCCTGAAACTGGGTGCCTCCTTTCCCGACAACAAAATACATCCAGTGGGGAACCCGAGGACACACAGAGCCCCCTCTTCTTTTGGGGGGTCTTTGACAATGAGCAAAACTTTTTCATCTCGTCACTGTTTTCTTCTCATTAGAGAGGTGCACCCCTTTTCCTAAAGTAATAGAAAGGAAGAAAAATATATTTCAGCTGTTGATTAACATGTTGGCAGCATTGTTTCTAGTGCAATTTACCAGATCTGTTTTCTTTCATTTTGACGTCCAGTATTGAAACGGTGCAGTCGAGTGCAGCAGTACTCCTCTGTAATGTTAATCTGTGGCGCTGCATTGGGAGTTTCACATTACCAGTAACTAAAGCAATGTGCTCCCAATTGTTTTATACTTCGTGCCAGGGAAAGCCAGTAATCTTTAGTTCACTGTTGTCCAGATGAAAGGATGAAGGTTTTGGAGGTTATTTTTTTCTAATTGTCACATCAGCACAACAAAACAAATACCAGAGATAGTTTTTGAAAACGCTTCATTTTTTAGGATCTCTGCTGGTTCCTGGTGAAAATACTCTTTCATGCCAAATCTATCAGTTGGCGCTGATGGTAGGATCGGGGTTATAGGGGTTACAAAACATTGCCAAAAACAGTCTTACCAAAACTTCAGATTAGCTGTCAAACAGTGAAATCTTTGTTGAACACACATACGTCTGTGATATGATTTATTGCAAATGTTTTGCAACACAGTAAAACATTCAAATATGTGAGTGGCTCTCGCTAAGTGCACATTCACTGTGTCTGTTAACCATGCAAAAGCACAGTGTGGGTTTGTTTTGTAGTTTTGTACTGCATCATCACCTCCAGCTAGCCACAAAATCTAATGTTAAGTAAATCCTTAAAGAAGGCAAGGGTGAATTATTGAAGCAGCCCAGCTGTGCCTGTGTTCTGTACAGACAGAAAGAGAAGCTGAGATCAGCAAATAAAACGCCCTGGTGTGCAGTCCTTCAACATTGTGAGTCTGTTTTAGCACAATAGTGCAACACAACTTATTGTTCACCAGCCCTTGCTGTGTTTGTGCCATACATTTATCAGTGAAAGGTTTTATTGTTCCCTTGGGTACTGCTTGTATTCCTGTCTTTGAACTTGGCAGATGCGTATTTATACTACACTCTATGGAGGCTGTAAAGTGTGCAATTTTAGCAAATGACCATTGCAATCCCTGATGTGTTGGATTGTGTGTGGGGTGCGTTTCTGTGCGCTTCTCTGTATGTGCAGTGTGTTTCTGTGCGCTTGTGTGTGTGCGCGATGTGTCTCTGTGTGTAGTGTGTGTGTGCTTCTCTGTGGCAGTGTCTCTGTGTGTTAAAGTTTGAAATCCTTTATTCTCCTTTCTTTCCCAGTGCCTGGAGGGCAGGGAGCCTCTGCAGCTTCCCCTTGTGTTAATCCGCTCCAGCTGTGTAGAACAGGCTCTAGCTTTGTTTAACAGCTGTGAACTATTGAGATGTGATCTGCAAATGCCAGTGTCTCATTAGAGAGCGGCAGGCTAAATTGTATGTACAGTTTCTAGGAGAACCGTTTCCCATCCACTGGGTCGGAATGCCCTTGCGAAGCCTTCTGATCACATCTGCTTTCTATCAGGAGACTTTGTGGAGGACCTCTTGTCTGTGACACAGTATTTACTTGCCATAGGAAGCAATCTCCTTGCTCAGATTAACTTTGAGGAGTCTCTATGTAGCTGACAGGTCTGTGAGTTCACCGGCCTGCTGACAGGTCTGTGAGGTCACCGGGCTGCTCTGTCACAGATCCCAGCAAGAAACTAAACACAATGAGACAGATTTATTATGTTCAGCTGTGTTTGCCTACTCTGTTAGCTGGAGCAAAATAGATTACTTAAAGTGACATGTAATGTATTACCGTGTATGGATGCTGCTTGACTTCTATTGTTCCCTCAGAATGTATGTGTTACATAAAATAATCTACATACACATGCCTGGCTTGGCTTAATGATGAGGACTTCTCCTGTCCTCTGAGTGCTTCATTTTGTATTTAAATGTTCCTGGCTATTAAACCCTCAGTGACGATTCAGTGTTTTTTTTTTTGGGGGGGGGGGGGGGGGGGGGGGTTTGTTTAAAGGCGCTAGATCTGTAGATCAGAAGTTTCCTTTGTATTGAATTGTATTGAATTCTTCTCGAAGAACCCGCTGGAACATAATTGCAACATAATTGTGTATGTTGCAGGGACAAACACATCTGCTGAGACCGGTTGTAGCTCAAATTAACCCCAAATGAGAACTGGGGAGATGGCCTTCATTTCAGAGTCAAAACTGTTTGTTCCTCTGATGTTTCCACAATAAAGACTTTGTTAGTTTTGACAGTTCATACCATTCTGTTGTGAAGAAGACGACCCTGACAAAGTGGACAGTAAATGGGTTTGGTTTTTCCCATGAGTAAGTGGAGCGCGGGGGCTCTGAGCCTGGGGTCTGTAGTGCTGATGATTACAATCGCGTGACTGCATGATGCACTCTGACCTGTCCCTTTGGGACGTCTGCTGCACCAAACCCTTTGAAATTACACAGCAGCACACTCCATTCTAGCAACTCCTTTATGAGTTATTACTTGCTAGACAAGCAGAAGGCGGCTGACAGAAACAGACTGTTGGCAGGGTAGAGAGAAATATTTACTGTAAAACTCCTCTCCTTTAAAGAACCCATGGCCCAGTCTCTGAACTCCTGGGAAAGGATTCAGCCCAGAGCTGGGTGTGTCTCTCCTTTGTGTGTGTAGAGGAGTCTGATAGAACTTTACTAGTTGGCAAAACAAACCTGTGTGTGTGTGTGTGTGTGTGCACGCACCCCGCTCAGGGCATCTTCAGATCTGCCTTCTCCAGTTTATGTTCCTGTGTTGATGCCAGGCTCCTGAGGCTCGTTCCAGTGCAGTGCTACGGGAACAAGCATCCCTTCCCTTCTCTACGAAGGCATATAGTCTATCAATTCGTGTGTGAGTGTGGGTTTAATTTACATGCCCTTCTAAGTATGTTCACGTGGACAAACATTTTGGATAAAGCCTTCGTTCATGTTGTAAATGCTGATTTAATAATCAGAAGTTCATTTTCTTTGTATTTCAGGTTATGTATGGAGTACTGGTTGCAGTTTTAGTTTTGAGATCTGTATTTATAGTGACATGGTAAGTGTCATACCCTAACCCTGTCCACCTTGTATAATGTGAACTACAAAACGTTTAATCCACATCAGACTGTTCAAAACAAGTAGAAACCTTGTATATTTTTTTCATACAATTGTTATTATTGAAATGTAAACTTAGGACCGGCATGCAGGTTTTGATTGCATTAGTTCATGTGAGTTGTATCTCTTTTTAGTGTGTACCCATGGCTAAGATCCCTTGCATATACATCACTCAGTGTATTTCTGATGGGATTCTTACTGTGGAATGCAGACAACATGTTCTGTGACACATTGAGGTAAGAGTGAGAGAGGGATGGAGGGAGGATACACAATACATTGAGGGGAGAGGGAGGGAGAAGATACACAATACATTGAGGGGAGAGGGAGGGAGAGGATACGATACATTGAGGGGAGAGGAGGGAGGGAGAGGATACGATACATTGAGGGGAGAGGGAGGGAGAGGATACGATACATTGAGGGGAGAGGAGGGAGGGAGAGGATACGATA
Source organism: Polyodon spathula (assembly GCF_017654505.1). Classification (NCBI taxonomy): domain Eukaryota; kingdom Metazoa; phylum Chordata; class Actinopteri; order Acipenseriformes; family Polyodontidae; genus Polyodon; species Polyodon spathula. The sequence continues at coordinate 156,363 of NW_024471561.1, read as the reverse complement.
CATTGAGGGGAGAGGAGGGAGGGAGAGGATACGATACATTGAGGGGAGAGGAGGGAGGGAGAGGATACGATACATTGAGGGGAGAGGAGGGAGGGAGAGGATACGATACATTGAGGGGAGAGGGAGGGAGAGGATACGATACATTGAGGCGAGAGGGAGGGAGAAGATACGCAATACATTGAGAGGAGAGGGAGGGAGAGGATACACGATACATTGAGAGGAGAGGGAGGGAGAGGATACACGATACATTGAGAGGAGAGGGAGGGAGAGGATACACGATTCACTGAGGGAAAAGGGAGGATACATTGGCTTCTCATTTGGTACACTGCTGTATTCTGGGAATCTTTTGGTGAAGTGTGTGTGTCACACTTTCCGATTAATTTGTTTTTGTTAACTCTAGTATTTTAGGGTCCTTATTTTGAAATGCAGGCCCTCACTTATGTCTGTCAGTGTGTGTGGCACAATAACTTCTTTCAGTTTGGAATTCATCTTCAAACTTGCCATACTCTCCTATAGACCTTACAGGTTAATCCACTTGCGTGATGATTTATTTATTTTTTAATACAAATTAATTATACAGTTTCTTCATTGAGCTCAGGGCTCCCTCTTGTGGTCACAGTTAGTACTGCATGCTATAGTGCCCTCGTTAATACTGTAGTTTTTCAAATCACACAGATTTTCTTCCTTTCCAGGGATGCCAGGCAAAAGATGCCTCCTGTTATCGGCGCTGTCACTCAGTTTCATGCCTGGTGGCACATTCTGACGGGCCTCGGCTCCTACCTACACATCCTGTTCAGGTAATACAATGGGACCTTACTTCAGCGTCAGTATTGTTACTTTCAGCAGTATTGTATATGGCTTGTAATGCATAGAACCAAGACCAATACATGGATAAACAAATACATTGCAGATTGCTACATTAACACTGTCCACTCAAATGCATTTTAATAAACATTTTGCAGAGCACTCTGCAGTCTGGGGTTTGTAGTTCCCTTAATATTTTCACTGCCTCTTCAGGTGCTTTCTGGACATCATGGGGCTGCATTTAAACACACAACACACTCAATAGAAGCCACCCTCATCCACACTGCTGCTTTCTCATCCAACAGTAACACTAATAGAGAAGCACAGCTGTGTGACAAGCTGATAACACTGATAGAGAAGCACAGCTATGACACGCTCAGAATTAGCTGGAGATTCGTTCAGACACTGGGAGGTTGGCAGTGGCATTACTTTTGGTTCAGTTTTAATTGGGTTTAAAATTACCTTCCCGGCTTCAGTAAAGATTAATAATCTATTGAATGCATCACATTCTGCTTCTAGGTGGCAGCAATGGTAAGTCCTGACATGATCGAAGTACTGCACCATAAAACTTGCCCTTCCTTGCATAGTATGGAAATGTCTCATTAACTTTTGAATGCATTTCCACAGCCTGCATACGAGATCGCTTTACCTCAAGCACAGACCGAAAGTAAAGGTAAGTCTTGTTTGCTAAAAAATAACAAGACATAATGACTGTTCACTTCATTACTGTATCAGCCCTACCCCCTATCACACATAGTGTGACAGGCATGATTAAATGATCAAGTGCTTAATTGGTGTAATTTAATAATGAAGGAATTGGATTGCAACAGACCTGGGTGTTGATTTGGTTTTCAGACAGGGAGAGGCAGCCTTGCTTTATTGAGCAGTTCATTTAGCTCCTCATAGAGCGTCGTGCATGTGCTTTATTGAGCAGTTCGTACAGCTCCGCATAGAGCGTCGTGCATGTGCTTTATTGAGCAGTTCGTACAGCTCCTCATAGAGCATCGTGCATGTGCTTTATTGAGCAGTTCGTACAGCTCCTCATAGAGCATCGTGCATGTGCTTTATTGAGCAGTTCGTACAGCTCCTCATAGAGCGTCGTGCATGTGCTTTATTGAGCAGTTCGTACAGCTCCTCATAGAGCGTCGTGCATGTGCTTTATTGAGCAGTTCGTACAGCTCCTCATAGAGCGTCGTGCATGTGCTTTATTGAGCAGTTCGTACAGCTCCTCATAGAGCGTTGTGCATGTGCTTTATTGAGCAGTTCGTACAGCTCCTCATAGAGCGTCGTGCATGTGCTTTATTGAGCAGTTCGTACAGCTCCTCATAGAGCGTCGTGCATGTGCTTTATTGAGCAGTTCGTACAGCTCCTCATAGAGCGTTGTGCATGTGCTTTATTGAGCAGTTCGTACAGCTCCTCATAGAGCGTCGTGCATGTGCTTTATTGAGCAGTTCGTACAGCTCCTCATAGAGCGTCGTGCATGTGCTTTATTGAGCAGTTCGTACAGCTCCTCATAGAGCGTCGTGCATGTGCTTTATTGAGCAGTTCGTACAGCTCCTCATAGAGCGTCGTGCATGTGCTTTATTGAGCAGTTCGTACAGCTCCTCATAGAGCGTCGTGCATGTGCTTTATTGAGCAGTTCGTACAGCTCCTCATAGAGCGTCGTGCATGTGCTTTATTGAGCAGTTCGTACAGCTCCTCATAGAGCGTTGTGCATGTGCTTTATTGAGCAGTTCGTACAGCTCCTCATAGAGCGTTGTGCATGTGCTTTATTGAGCAGTTCGTACAGCTCCTCATAGAGCGTCGTGCTTTTGCTTTATTGAGCAGTTCATCTGTGGGGTGTGGCCAGTGATCTGTGTGGAGCCTCTGAAGAACCACTGAGGAAGCGCAGTGTGGTGGAGACTCCTCTCGACAGCAGCTCCCTCCCAGCCCTGTGACATGAAGGCATTCCTGCTGCACTGAGATCAAACTGCATGGATGCCTGGATCCTATCTCAGAGCAGGGCCACTTCCATTTCCATGTGTGACAGTGTGAGAAAGTGGAGAACGATGGCTAATAAGGGAAGGTGCATTTTTATTAAATGGCTGAATGTGTAATCATGTAGATGCAGATGGGGTTATATATAATACGTATATATAATATATATATATATATATATATATATATATATATATATATATATATATATATATTTTTTTTTTTTTTTTTTTTTTTTTTGCAAGGGGAACAATCAATTTGTGCTGGTCACAAAACAACTGGTGTAAGATTTTTATTATTTTTTTGCAGTGGTGTTCACAGATCATTAGGGGTTGCCATTGTTTTCTGTGTGATTTTGTGTAATTTACACACATGTAAGATGACCGTTACATGCAATTATGATGACGGTCAAAAACTAACTTGGCAGCTTGGAGATTAATAGCATTAAACTGGAAGATGTGGTATGAACATGACAATAATAAAGCAGGACTAAGAACCTACAGTATGTGTGCAAGATTAAGAACCTGTAGTATGTGTGCAAGACTAAGAACATGCAGTATGTGTGCAAGACTAAGAACATGCAGTATGTGTGCAAGACTAAGAACATGCAGGATGTGTGCAAGACTAAGAACATGCAGTTTGTGTGCAAGACTAAGAACATGCAGTATGATTACAAGACTAAGAACATGCAGTATGATTACAAGACTAAGAACATGCAGTTTGTGTGCAAGACTAAGAACATGCAGTATGTGTGCAAGATTAAGAACATGCAGTTTGTGTGCAAGACTAAGAACATGCAGTATGATTACAAGACTAAGAACCTGCAGTATGTGTGCAGGTATTTGCAATCATTTACATTGCTCAACAGTGTTGGAGAGGGAGAGGGAGAGGGAGTAAAATCTTGGTTGCCGTAGGTTAGCAGCCTCCACTGAGATTATTAATCCTGTCTGACGTGAAGGTCATACACATCTTGATACCTTTTTTTTAATTTAGTTGTTTTTTTTTTTTTCTCTACCTTTCACAGCACTAACACCAGGTGGATGTGCTGAAACCAATACCAGATTAACCGGAACAGTGTAGCCTCTTTATCTGTAATGACTCTACCTTTCACAGCACTAACACCAGGAGGATGTGCTGAAATCAAATGATGATTGCTGTTCATGCTAATGTGAGATTCGGGATATCCTGTTGGGTTACTCTTGTATATTGTGCATTATGTGGTCAATTTTGTATGTACTAGCATTCTTTTGTATATTTGTATTATGTAGATATAATTTGAGGGGTCCTATAAAGGTTATAAAACTTGCAGTTGTTGTTTTTTTTTTGTCTATCTTTATTTCTTTTATTACCAGAACAGTTTTTTTTTTTTTTAATTTGAGAGTTTCCACAGGTGATAGTTTAAAAAAAAGAACCCTCTTTTTTTTTTTTTAAATTACCTTTACTGGAAGACACTGGCATGAATTTCATTATCTGCAGCGACATCCCTTAAAGGTAAACAAATTAAATCCCAGGAACTTCTTTAACTGTAAAAAAAAAAAAAAAAAAAAAAAAAAACTGTGTTGCTTTATGGCATCAGTACAGTGCTGCTAGGGCTACATTGTAATGACTGTTTAAACTTTGACATGGTATCGGCTCATTGTGATGTCATCTTGCACCTCACAATCTTCTGCTTCTTGGTACTGTTAGGTCATTAGAACTCTACTCAGTGAACTGCAAGCACAGGCTTGTTAGCGCTGTGTTCTGCTCGACTGTGAAACCAAGAAGATGCAAACTGTAGTCCTGAAGAGTTTAATGGTGATCTACAGCCTTCTTATATTGGAGAGACACTTGGCAAATGAGCCCCCAATTCCTGATTCCAGCACTATAGCAGATCCTGAAATGGAAATCCCAAATGTGGACCAGAGGTGGAATCCTGAAAACATGACTATTGAGATGGAATGGGGCACCAAAGAGACACCCCCCCCCCCCCCCCCCCCCCCCCCCCCCCCCCCCCCCCCCCCACTGAACCATCTGCCGTGACTTCTGAGGGCGGACTAGAAAAGCTTGGTCTGGACTGGTTCATGCGATTCGCAAGGAACATTGGCTTGGTCCATCTGCTCTGTTGTGTAGTTCTCTGGACAAGGAGCTACTTTGTAAAGAATACAGTAAGTAATGAGTCTGCTTGAGGGATAACTTCCTAAACGCTGCCTGGGCTCCGTCATCTAATTCTGGATGCCCATATTCTGAGGTCATATCTTGCACATTAAATGTTAAAAACACAGACTCTGAATAATGAAAACATATCTGTCTAACTATATATCTGTATATACAGTAACCAGTAGCCCCTGATTACCAAGGCCCTGTTGAAAATAAAAGACGACTATACTGTGATGTTGTTTTCGAGGAGCGTGTTCCAGGACTGGGCCTCCAGCTCTTCCCTGGCTGTTTGATTCAGGCCTCTCTTTGCAGCCAGACGGAGCGGCATGGTCACTGCAGCCGCACGACGAGAAGAGAAGAGGAACGCAACCAGAATAAGAAGGAAATACTTTAGAAAGGCTTCAAGTCGCATCTTTTATTAAAGTCATTTCTGATAAAGCCATGGGAATGAATCGTCTTTAGCAGAAGTATGTGCATTTGAACTGAGCCTATTCTCTGTTTCTGAGCCCCTTTAAGAGTTTCTGAACTGTATGTTGTATATATTGCGATGGTATGAGATACTAGGGTAGGCCTGACCCTGAACAAGTTACAGTGTTTAGGATCTTTGCATAACTTTAGCATAACTAATCCATGGGCTGACAGCTCAATGTCTGAATGTGACTCTGAGAGAATGACAGTGGGGTGGACACTTATACCAGCAGCCTTTTGTCATCAAGGTTTAAATTTGATAAAACTTAAGCAGTGGAGGGAGTTAAGTGAAACTCGCACAATGCTTTGGCTTTGTCCACCAGAGGGCAACATTACTCTAGGGAAATTTACAGCACCTTTATACCCAGTCCCTAGAGACATTGACAACACATTTATACTCAGTCCATAGGGCCATCGACAACACATTTATACCAGTCCCTAGGGCCATCTACAGCACCTTTATACCAGTCCCTAGGGATATCTACAGCACCTTTATACCCAGTCCCTAGGGCCATCTACAGCACCTTTATACCCAGTCCCTAGGGATATCTACAGCACCTTTATACCCAGTCCCTAGGGATATCTACAGCACCTTTATACCAGTCCCTATGGATATCTGCAGCACCTTTATACCAGTCCCTAGGGATATCTACAGCACATTTATACCAGTCCCTAGGGATATCTACAGCACCTTTATACCAGTCCCTAGGGATATCTACAGCACCTTTATACCAGTCCCTAGGGATATCTACAGCACATTTATACCCCATGGAGATTTCCAGACAGAATGATGTAAGTGTGTTTTACAAGGTGTTATTATATGTTAACCAATCAATCTCTTCTGTCCACTGTATCAATTGCAGCCCCAGCCCCCGGTCTGGAGAAACTGTCTGTACAGGCTGGTGTAAAGTCAGTTGGCCTCAGCGCTGATGCTGCAGAAATGTATTTTTCTAAATGCCAGTAAATAGCTATGATCTGAATGTAGATTTTGGGGTCCAGGAGCGTACTCTAGTTAGCAGGATTCAGATCACCTGGAGGGAGCCCCGAGCCCCTGTCTGCAGCATCCAGGACAGACTGCTGGCTGTGAAGCAGACATGATTCTGCTGGATGACATCATCTCCTGGGTTTATTCTTGTGCTGCACCACACATGTCTTTACTTCCATCATAACAGGTTCTCACAGTAAAAGCAAAGCAGAATAAAGCACAATGAAAGCATGGGAACAGTGCAGAAATACTGTCATAAAGTTTTGTAAGGATTTGGACACACCACAAAACTGTGAAGCAATGAAGTTCATACGTTGTTCCTGTTGAATCGCAATCTGCTGGTCAATGAGGTTGTATTTGAAACCAGATATCTTTGTAACCTGGCCTGTGGCCTGTGCATCGTTTCCCAGGAAGATAATGTTAGAGAAACAAATTGAACTGATTCAATACATTAACACAATTAATTGATTCAATACATTATCAGAGTTTAGCTTTTTGTTCCCCTCTTCAATTAACTTCTTAATTAGTTAAAATGACACTAGTTATTATTATTATACTATTTGCTTAGTTGCTATGATGTGACAGATCTTATAAGCTAACCACTTTTAATGACAAGTTCCCAAAACACATAATAAGCACTTCAAAGAGATTAATAGCACTTCAAATTATTAATAAAACAGGCCTTTCTCTTTTACTTTTGTAACACAATATCTGCTGTCATTAATTTTGAATTTCAACAAATGGAAATTATCACGATAACAGGAGAGAATGTTGCTATGACATTTATTTTTTACGCTGAACAATTTTAAAACATAGTAGCACTGCAGCTTTTGGCAAGAAAAAGGAGAAGGTTTAATTGAGCAGCGTTACATTGTCAGACTAGTCTCTGCATTTCAATGTCGTTCCCCCGCCATTTACCTGCGTGTACCCTTGACTACACCACTGGTTACCTGTGTTTATAAAGACCATTTATAAAGGCTTAATGTAAATCAGGATGTGTTCTGTGAAGATCACAAGATCATTTATAAAGGTTAATGTGTCAAAATCTTGAGATTCTTTATATTGTGATCTCGACACACTGTAACATTGTTTTCACTTTTTCTGCTGTTCCTTAATGATCGGTGAAATAGATATTCCTGTGCATTAATGAGCAGTGAAATAGATATTCCTGTGCATTAATGAGCAGTGAAATAGATATTCCTGTGCATTAATGAGCAGTGAAATAGATATTCCTGTGCATTAATGAGCAGTGAAATAGATATTCCTGTGCATTAATGAGCAGTGAAATAGATATTCCTGTGCATTAATGAGCAGTGAAATAGATATTCCTGTGCATTAATGAGCAGTGAAATAGATATTCCTGTGCATTAATGAGCAGTGAAATAGATATTCCTGTGCATTAATGAGCAGTGAAATAGATATTCCTGTGCATTAATAAGCAGTGAAATAGATATTCCTGTGCATTAATGAGCAGTGAAATAGATATTCCTGTGCATTAATGAGCAGTGAAATAGATATTCCTGTGCATTAATAAGCAGTGAAATAGATATTCCTGAGCATTAATAAGCAGTGAAATAGATATTCCTGTGCATTAATAAGCAGTGAAATAGATATTCCTGTGCATTAATAAGCAGTGAAATAGATATTCCTGTGCATTAATGAGCAGTGAAATAGATATTCCTGTGCATTAATGAGCAGTGAAATAGATATTCCTGTGCATTAATGAGCATTAATAAGCAGTGTAAAACAGGCATTCACCTTGATAACACTGTGTTTTCAACAACTTATTACTGTGAGGACATTTTATTCATAATTTTTGTGGTAAAACCTTTGGCAGGTGAAAAAACTCCCTTTGGGCTCTAGTATATCCAGTTAAACCATCTGGAAGCCAACCCCAGATCTTCAGTATAGTTCAAGTTTCCCCGAGGGCTGTAGGCCAGTAGTGCCAGACTCTGAGAACAGATGTGTGGGAGGGTTTGTTTAACAAAGTAGGGTTTTCCTGTGGTTTGATTTCTGCAACTCTGCCGATTCATTTATTTTTATAGCTTTTCAGCGTTTCTTAATGCTGATGTTTATTGTAAATATACTGTATGTAGAATTTGAACCATAGCATTTGTTTTCTCCAGATTTGTCCAGTAATTCTGTTGTACAGTAACTGTGCATATAGCCTGCTGCAGCTAGAGTAGAACAATCATTTATTTCAAAGCACCAGTTCAAGTCGTACTATACAGTAGTTAACTGTTAAAAGCTCTACTTTGAAACTTTTACCACCAAAATTTAGTTCCCAGAATAATTTTAAGAAAGTTGTTACTGAACATTTTGTGAGCTTAAATGAGACCCTAAACATTGAAAAACAGCCTCTGGGAGACAAAGCCAGCCCTGCAGGTGTTCGCCTGAGCTAATCAGGCACCTGACCAGTAGGATCCGCTGTAGATGAGGAGAAACAGTCCTAGTCAGTTTTGCCCATGCACTCCCGTGACTGTTTGACTCTCCCTGCACACCACACAGCTGTGCCTTTACCAGGGGAGACCTCTGGTAAAGCAGATGAGTGTGGCTGTTCTGTACAGGGGTGAAGATGGGGTTGTCGGTTGATGCCCTCTTACACAAACTCACGTTTTGCTTTCTAGATTATTCTTGCCACTCTGTCCCTTTGTGAAATACTGGAAATTATAAATGGAAAAGGATATACCAAAATAGGTCAGGGAAGCAACAACAAACTTGAAGATAATTTCCCCACAACTGTGCAAAACATTACACTTAACACTGTTCTTCCTGCACAGACTTGTACTAAGCATTACCACTAAGAACTACAAGTGGCAGCTTATTGGCTGCAAAAACTGGAAAAAAAAAAACACTGGAAAAGTATTACTCGGTAGAGAGGATAGTGGTTTCCTCAAATTATACTGCTGACTTTGCTGAGTTTTGACACTCTGGAAAATAAGGAACATAGTTTAAAAGAGATTTCAGAAACCACTCAATCATCTTAAAGGGAAAACAGCTGGTGCAAAAGCTCTGTTATAGAAAGCTTTATCATATACATTATTAATTGTGTTTTACCAAATACTATTTATATATTTCTGAAGTGAGATGATTTGTTTTGAGGTAACACAGGGGCTTCATTGAAATGTTGTGAAAACTCTTAATAGTCTCGCCACTTAATGCAATAATGAGCAGGTATATCCTGGAACACAACACAAAAGCCAATAAGTTGGACAAAAAACACAGCTATCAATTTTCAAATGTAACCATTTAATGTTCTTATTATGTAATTATTTAAACAATGTAATCCTTCATATAGAATCTAAAAAAAAGTCCAGAACTTCAGTAAAGCATTCAGAATTCTAAAAGGTGTTGACAATGTCGACCCAAAGGGCTTTTTCAACCTAAAAAAAAGAAAGAAGAACCAGGGGTCACAAATGGAGATTAGATAAAGGTGCATTCAGAACAGAAAATAAGAGACACTTTTTTACACAGAGAATTGTGAGAGTCTGGAACCAACTCCCCAGTAATGTTGTTGAAGCTGACACCCTGGGATCTCAAGAAGCTGCTTGATGAGATTCTGGGATCAATAAGCTACTAACAATCAAACAATGAGATTCCTCATGTTCTTAATAACTTCAGGACCTAGGGGGATTCCACTGTCTTTCTGATTCACTGTAAGTCGAGCCACACAGGCGCTAGACCTGATGGACTCCCAGCCTGTCTGCTTTCTGTCTGTCTCTGCCCAGCTACACTCAAGTCATGCTGTGTTTCAGCTGCTCAGAAACAACTAATTATTTTAATATTATTGAATGAAGCAGCAAAGCCCATCTTTACCATCAAAACACGTTGCTGCACCTGATCAACCAAGTGCAACCCAGAGGAGGCATTGCTCTTCAGCAGCTTATCACAAAGCCACAGTGTGCAGGCGGGAGAGGAGGAGGAAACAATGACCTGCTTGAGTCATGCCGATGATTGTGCTGTAAATACACACTACAGCCTGGCTGTCTAGCCCAGTATAGATCTG